>NW_026988877.1:0-100882 GCF_030222135.1 Aotus nancymaae
GCCCATTACCGGCATATGGAAGAAACAGCAGTAAGCACAGGGAAATATCTGCTTCTAAATCCAAAACGCAGCTATCTAACAGAACGGTTGTCAATGTGTGCACTCAACTTCCAGAGTTAAAACTGTGTGTGGATTCAGCAGTCTGCAAACACTTTCTCTGCAGAGTCCCAAAACAGGCGTTTTCAGCCCATTACCGGCATATGGAAGAAACAGCAGTAAGCTCAGGGAAATATCTGCTTCTAAATCCAAAACGCAGCTATCTAACAGAACGGTTGTCAATGTGTGCACTCAACTTCCAGAGTTAAACCCGTGTGTGGATTCAGCAGTCTGCAAACATCTTCTCTGCAGAGTCCCAAAACAGGCGTTTTCAGCCCATTACCGGCATATGGAAGAAACAGCAGTAAGCACAGGGAAATATCTGCTTCTAAATCCAAAACGCAGCTATCTAACAGAACGGTTGTCAATGTGTGCACTCAACTTCCAGAGTTAAACCCGTGTGTGGATTCAGCAGTCTGCAAACTCTTTCTCTGCAGAGTCGCAAAACAGGCGTTTTCAGCCCATTACCGGCATATGGAAGAAACAGCATTAAGCACAGGGAAATATCCGCTTCTAAATCCAAAACGCAGCTATCTAACAGAACGGTTGTCAATGTGTGCACTCAACTTCCAGAGTTAAACCCGTGTGTGGATTCAGCAGTCTGCAAACACTTTCTCTGCAGAGTCCCAAAACAGCCGTTTTCAGCCCATTACCGGCATATGAAAGAAACAGCAGTAAGCACAGGGAAATATCCGCTTCTAAATCCAAAACGCAGCTATCTAACAGAACGGTTGTCAATGTGTGCACTCAACTTCCAGAGTTAATCCCGTGTGTGGATTCAGCAGTCTGCAAACACTTTCTCTGCAGAGTCCCAAAACAGGCGTTTTCAGCCCATTACCGGCATATGGAAGAAACAGCAGTCAGCACAGGGAAATATCTGCTTCTAAATCCAAAACGCAGCTATCTAACAGAACGGTTGTCAATGTGTGCACTCAACTTCCAGAGTTAAACCCGTGTGTGGATTCAGCAGTCTGCAAACACTTTCTCTGCAGAGTCCCAAACCAGGCGTTTTCAGCCCATTACCGGCATATGGAAGAAACAGCAGTAAGCACAGGGAAATATCTGCTTCTAAATCCAAAACGCAGCTATCTAACAGAACGGTTGTCAATGTGTGCACTCAACTTCCAGAGTTAAACCCGTGTGTGGATTCAGCAGTCTGCAAACACTTTCTCTGCAGAGTCCCAAAACAGGCGTTTTCAGCCCATTACCGGCATATGGAAGAAACAGCAGTAAGCACAGGGAAATATCTGCTTCTAAATCCAAAACGCAGCTATCTAACAGAACGGTTGTCAATGTGTGCACTCAACTTCGAGAGTTAAACCCGTGTGTGGATTCAGCAGTCTGCAAACACTTTCTCTGCAGAGTCCCAAAACAGGCGTTTTCAGCCCATTACCAGCATATGGAAGAAACAGCAGTAAGCACAGGGAAATATCTGCTTCTAAATCCAAAACGCAGCTATCTAACAGAACGGTTGTCAATGTGTGCACTCAACTTCCAGAGTTAAACCCGTGTGTGGATTCAGCAGTCTGCAAACACTTTCTCTGCAGAGTCCCAAAACAGGCGTTTTCAGCCCATTACCGGCATATGGAAGAAACAGCAGTAAGCACAGGGAAATATCTGCTTCTAAATCCAAAACGCAGCTATCTAACAGAACGGTTGTCAATGTGTGCACTCAACTTCCAGAGTTAAACCCGTGTGTGGATTCAGCAGTCTGCAAACACTTTCTCTGCAGAGTCCCAAAACAGGCGTTTTCAGCCCATTACCGGCATATGGAAGAAACAGCAGTAAGCACAGGGAAATATCTGCTTCTAAATCCAAAACGCAGCTATCTAACAGAACGGTTGTCAATGTGTGGACTCAACTTCCAGAGTTAAACCCGTGTGTGGATTCAGCAGTCTGCAAACACTTTCTCTGCAGAGTCCCAAAACAGGCGTTTTCAGCCCATTACCGGCATATGGAAGAAACAGCAGTAAGCACAGGGAAATATCTGCTTCTAAATCCAAAACGCAGCTATCTAACAGAACGGTTGTCAATGTGTGCACTCAACTTCCAGAGTTAAACCCGTGTGTGGATTCGGCAGTCTGCAAACACTTTCTCTGCAGAGTCCCAAAACAGGCGTTTTCAGCCCATTACCGGCATATGGAAGAAACAGCAGTAAGCACAGGGAAATATCTGCTTCTAAATCCAAAACGCAGCTATCTAACAGAACGGTTGTCAATGTGTGCACTCAACTTCCAGAGTTAAACCCGTGTGTGGATTCGGCAGTCTGCAAACACTTTCTCTGCAGAGTCCCAAAACAGGCGTTTTCAGCCCATTACCGGCATATGGAAGAAACAGCAGTAAGCACAGGGAAATATCTGCTTCTAAATCCAAAACGCAGCTATCTTACAGAACGGTTGTCAATGTGTGCACTCAACTTCCAGAGTTAAACCAGTGTGTGGATTCAGCAGTCTGCAAACAACTTCTCTGCAGAGTCCCAAAACAGGCGTTTTCAGCCCATTACCGGCATATGGAAGAAACAGCAGTAAGCACAGGGAAATATCTGCTTCTAAATCCAAAACGCAGCTATCTAACAGAAGGGTTGTCAATGTGTGCACTCAACTTCCAGAGTTAAACCCGTGTGTGGATTCAGCAGTCTGCAAACACTTTCTCTGCAGAGTCCCAAAACAGGCGTTTTCAGCCCATTACCGGCATATGGAAGAAACAGCAGTAAGCACAGGGAAATATCTGCTTCTAAATCCAAAACGCAGCTATCTAACAGAAGGGTTGTCAATGTGTGCACTCAACTTCCAGAGTTAAACCCGTGTGTGGATTCAGCAGTCTGCAAACACTTTCTCTGCAGAGTCCCAAAACAGGCGTTTTCAGCCCATAACCGGCATATGGAAGAAACAGCAGTAAGCACAGGGAAATATCTGCTTCTAAATCCAAAACGCAGCTATCTAACAGAACGGTTGTCAATGTGTGCACTCAACTTCCAGAGTTAAGCCCGTGTGTGGATTCAGCAGTCTGCAAACACTTTCTCTGCAGAGTCCCAAAACAGGCGTTTTCAGCCCATTACCGGCATATGGAAGAAACAGCAGTAAGCACAGGGAAATATGTGCTTCTAAATTCAAAACGCAGCTATCTAACAGAACGGTTGTCAATCTGTGCACTCAACTTCCAGAGTTAAACCCGTGTGTGGATTCAGCAGTCTGCAAACACTTTCTCTGCAGAATCCCAAAACACGCGTTTTCAGCCCATTACCGGCATATGGAAGAAACAGCAGTAAGCACAGGGAAATATGTGCTTCTAAATCCAAAACGCAGCTATCTAACAGAACGGTTGTCAATGTGTGCACTCAACTTCCAGAGTTAAACCCGTGTGTGGATTCAGCAGTCTGCAAACACTTTCTCTGCAGAGTCCCAAAACAGGCGTTTTCAGCCCATTACCGGCATATGGAAAAAACAGCAGTAAGCACAGGGAAATATCTGCTTCTAAATCCAAAACGCAGCTATCTAACAGAACGGTTGTCAATGTGTGCACTCAACTTCCAGAGTTAAACCCGTGTGTGGATTCAGCAGTCTGCAAACACTTTCTCTGCAGAGTCCCAAAACAGGCGTTTTCAGCCCATTACCGGCATATGGAAGAAACAGCAGTAAGCACAGGGAAATATCTGCTTCTAAATCCAAAACGCAGCTATCTAACAGAACGGTTGTCAATGTGTGCACTCAACTTCCAGAGTTAAACCGGTGTGTGGATTCAGCAGTCTGCAAACACTTTCTCTGCAGAGTCCCAAAACAGGCGTTTTCAGCCCATTACCGGCATATGGAAGAAACAGCAGTAAGCACAGGGAAATATCTGCTTCTAAATCCAAAACGCAGCTATCTAACAGAACGGTTGTCAATGTGTGCACTCAACTTCCAGAGTTAAACCCGTGTGTGGATTCAGCAGTCTGCAAACATCTTCTCTGCAGAGTCCCAAAACAGGCGTTTTCAGCCCATTACCGGCATATGGAAGAAACAGCAGTCAGCACAGGGAAATATCTGCTTCTAAATCCAAAACGCAGCTATCTAACAGAACGGTTGTCAATGTGTGCACTCAACTTCCATAGTTAAACCCGTGTGTGGATTCAGCAGTCTGCAGAGACTTTCTCTGCAGAGTCCCAAAACAGGCGTTTTCTGCCCATTACCGGCATATGGAAGAAACAGCAGTAAGCACAGGGAAATATCTGCTTCTAAATCCAAAACGCAGCTATCTAACAGAACGGTTGTCAATGTGTGCACTCAACTTCCAGAGTTAAACCCGTGTGTGGATTCAGCAGTCTGCAAACACTTTCTCTGCAGAGTCCCAAAACAGGCGTTTTCAGCCCATTACCGGCATATGGAAGAAACAGCAGTAAGCACAGGGAAATATCTGCTTCTAAATCCAAAACGCAGCTATCTAACAGAACGGTTGTCAATGTGTGCACTCAACTTCCAGAGTTAAACCCGTGTGTGGATTCAGCAGTCTGCAAACACTTTCTCTGCAGAGTCCCAAAACAGGCGTTTTCAGCCCATTACCGGCATATGGAAGAAACAGCAGTAAGCCCAGGGAAATATCTGCTTCTAAATCCAAAACGCAGCTATCTAACAGAACGGTTGTCAATGTGTGCACTCAACTTCCAGAGTTAAGCCCGTGTGTGGATTCAGCAGTCTGCAAACACTTTCTCTGCAGAGTCCCAAAACAGGCGTTTTCAGCCCATTACCGGCATATGGAAGAAACAGCAGTAAGCACAGGGAAATATGTGCTTCTAAATCCAAAACGCAGCTATCTAACAGAACGGTTGTCAATCTGTGCACTCAACTTCCAGAGTTAAACCCGTGTGTGGATTCAGCAGTCTGCAAACACTTTCTCTGCAGAGTCCCAAAACAGGCGTTTTCAGCCCATTACCGGCATATGGAAGAAACAGCAGTAAGCACAGGGAAATATCTGCTTCTAAATCCAAAACGCAGCTATCTAGCAGAACGGTTGTCAATGTGTGCACTCAACTTCCAGAGTTAAACCCGTGTGTGGATTCAGCAGTCTGCAAACATCTTCTCTGCAGAGTCCCAAAACAGGCGTTTTCAGCCCATTACCGGCATATGGAAGAAACAGCAGTAAGCACAGGGAAATATCTGCTTCTAAATCCAAAACGCAGCTATCTAACAGAACGGTTGTCAATGTGTGCACTCAACTTCCAGAGTTAAACCCGTGTGTGGATTCAGCAGTCTGCAATCACTTTCTCTGCAGAGTCCCAAAACAGGCGTTTTCTGCCCATTACCGGCATATGGAAGAAACAGCAGTAAGCACAGGGAAATATCTGCTTCTAAATCCAAAACGCAGCTATCTAACAGAACGGTTGTCAATGTGTGCACTCAACTTCCAGAGTTAAACCCGTGTGTGGATTCAGCAGTCTGCAAACACTTTCTCTGCAGAGTCCCAAAACAGGCGTTTTCTGCCCATTACCGGCATATGGAAGAAACAGCAGTAAGCACAGGGAAATATCTGCTTCTAAATCCAAAACGCAGCTATCTAACAGAACGGTTGTCAATGTGTGCACTCAACTTCCAGAGTTAAAACCCGTGTGTGGATTCAGCAGTCTGCAAACACTTTCTCTGCAGAGTCCCAAAACAGGCGTTTTCAGCCCATTACCGGCATATGGAAGAAACAGCAGTAAGCACAGGGAAATATCTGCTTCTAAATCCAAAACGCAGCTATCTAACAGAACGGTTGTCAATGTGTGCACTCAACTTCCAGAGTTAAGCCCGTGTGTGTATTCAGCAGTCTGCAAACACTTTCTCTGCAGAGTCCCAAAACAGGCGTTTTCAGCCCATTACCGGCATATGGAAGAAACAGCAGTAAGCACAGGGAAATATGTGCTTCTAAATCCAAAACGCAGCTATCTAACAGAACGGTTGTCAATCTGTGCACTCAACTTCCAGAGTTAAACCCGTGTGTGGATTCAGCAGTCTGCAAACACTTTCTCTGCAGAGTCCCAAAACAGGCGTTTTCAGCCCATTACCGGCATATGGAAGAAACAGCAGTAAGCACAGGGAAATATGTGCTTCTAAATCCAAAACGCAGCTATCTAACAGAACGGTTGTCAATGTGTGCACTCAACTTCCAGAGTTAAACCCGTGTGTGGATTCAGCAGTCTGCAAACACTTTCTCTGCAGAGTCCCAAAACAGGCGTTTTCAGCCCATTACCGGCATATGGAAGAAACAGCAGTAAGCACAGGGAAATATCTGCTTCTAAATCCAAAACGCAGCTATCTAACAGAACGGTTGTCAATGTGTGCACTCAACTTCCAGAGTTAAACCCGTGTGTGGATTCAGCAGTCTGCAAACACTTTCTCTGCAGAGTCCCAAAACAGGCGTTTTCAGCCCATTACCGGCATATGGAAGAAACAGCAGTAAGCACAGGGAAATATCTGCTTCTAAATCCAAAACGCAGCTATCTAACAGAACGGTTGTCAATGTGTGCACTCAACTTCCAGAGTTAAACCGGTGTGTGGATTCAGCAGTCTGCAAACACTTTCTCTGCAGAGTCCCAAAACAGGCGTTTTCAGCCCATTACCGGCATATGGAAGAAACAGCAGTAAGCACAGGGAAATATCTGCTTCTAAATCCAAAACGCAGCTATCTAACAGAACGGTTGTCAATGTGTGCACTCAACTTCCAGAGTTAAACCCGTGTGTGGATTCTGCTGTCTGCAAACATCTTCTCTGCAGAGTCCCAAAACAGGCGTTTTCAGCCCATTACCGGCATATGGAAGAAACAGCAGTAAGCACAGGGAAATATCTGCTTCTAAATCCAAAACGCAG
Organism: Aotus nancymaae; assembly: GCF_030222135.1. Taxonomy (NCBI): domain Eukaryota; kingdom Metazoa; phylum Chordata; class Mammalia; order Primates; family Aotidae; genus Aotus; species Aotus nancymaae. Next base: position 6,918 of record NW_026988877.1, read on the forward strand.
CTATCTAACAGAACGGTTGTCAATGTGTGCACTCAACTTCCAGAGTTAAACCCGTGTGTGGATTCAGCAGTCTGCAAACACTTTCTCTGCAGAGTCCCAAAACAGGCGTTTTCTGCCCATTACCGGCATATGGAAGAAACAGCAGTAAGCACAGGGAAATATCTGCTTCTAAATCCAAAACGCAGCTATCTAACAGAACGGTTGTCAATGTGTGCACTCAACTTCCAGAGTTAAACCCGTGTGTGGATTCAGCAGTCTGCAAACACTTTCTCTGCAGAGTCCCAAAACAGGCGTTTTCTGCCCATTACCGGCATATGGAAGAAACAGCAGTAAGCACAGGGAAATATCTGCTTCTAAATCCAAAACGCAGCTATCTAACAGAACGGTTGTCAATGTGTGCACTCAACTTCCAGAGTTAAACCCGTGTGTGGATTCAGCAGTCTGCAAACACTTTCTCTGCAGAGTCCCAAAACAGGCGTTTTCAGCCCATTACCTTCATATGGAAGAAACAGCAGTAAGCACAGGGAAATATCTGCTTCTAAATCAAAAACGCAGCTTTCTAACAGAACGGTTGTCAATGTGTGCACTCAACTTCCAGAGTTAAACCCGTGTGTGGATTCAGCAGTCTGCAAACACTTTCTCTGCAGAGTCCCAAACCAGGCGTTTTCAGCCCATTACCTTCATATGGAAGAAACAGCAGTAAGCACAGGGAAATATCTGCTTCTAAATCCAAAACGCAGCTATCTAACAGAACGGTTGTCAGTGTGTGCACTCAACTTCCAGAGTTAAACCCGTGTGTGGATTCAGCAGTCTGCAAACACTTTCTCTGCAGAGTCCCAAAACAGGCGTTTTCAGCCCATTACCGGCATATGGAAGAAACAGCAGTAAGCACAGGGAAATATCTGCTTCTAAATCCAAAACGCAGCTATCTAACAGAACGGTTGTCAATGTGTGCACTCAACTTCCAGAGTTAAACCCGTGTGTGGATTCAGCAGTCTGCAAACACTTTCTCTGCAGAGTCCCAAAACAGGCGTTTTCTGCCCATTACCGGCATATGGAAGAAACAGCAGTAAGCACAGGGAAATATCTGCTTCTAAATCCAAAACGCAGCTATCTAACAGAACGGTTGTCAATGTGTGCACTCAACTTCCAGAGTTAAACCCGTGTGTGGATTCAGCAGTCTGCAAACACTTTCTCTGCAGAGTCCCAAAACAGGCGTTTTCAGCCCATTACCGGCATATGGAAGAAACAGCAGTCAGCACAGGGAAATATCTGCTTCTAAATCCAAAACGCAGCTATCTAACAGAACGGTTGTCAATGTGTGCACTCAACTTCCAGAGTTAAACCCGTGAGTGGATTCAGCAGTCTGCAAACATCTTCTCTGCAGAGTCCCAAAACAGGCGTTTTCAGCCCATTACCGGCATATGGAAGAAACAGCAGTAAGCACAGGGAAATATCTGCTTCTAAATCCAAAACGCAGCTATCTAACAGAACGGTTGTCAATGTGTGCACTCAACTTCCAGAGTTAAACCCGTGTGTGGATTCAGCAGTCTGCAAACACTTTCTCTGCAGAGTCCCAAAACAGGCGTTTTCTGCCCATTACCGGCATATGGAAGAAACAGCAGTAAGCACAGGGAAATATCTGCTTCTAATTCCAAAACGCAGCTATCTAACAGAACGGTTGTCAATGTGTGCACTCAACTTCCAGAGTTAAACCAGTGTGTGGATTCAGCAGTCTGCAAACACTTTCTCTGCAGAGTCCCAAAACAGGCGTTTTCAGCCCATTACCGGCATATGGAAGAAACAGCAGTAAGCACAGGGAAATATCTGCTTCTAAATCCAAAACGCAGCTATCTAACAGAACGGTTGTCAATGTGTGCACTCAACTTCCAGAGCTAAACCGGTGTGTGGATTCAGCAGTCTGCAAACACTTTCTCTGCAGAGTCCCAAAACAGGCGTTTTCAGCCCATTACCGGCATATGGAAGAAACAGCAGTAAGCACAGGGAAATATCTGCTTCTAAATCCAAAACGCAGCTATCTAACAGAACGGTTGTCAATGTGTGCACTCAACTTCCAGAGTTAAACCCGTGTGTGGATTCAGCAGTCTGCAAACACTTTCTCTGCAGAGTCCCAAAACAGGCGTTTTCAGCCCATTACCGGCATATGGAAGAAACAGCAGTAAGCACAGGGAAATATCTGCTTCTAAATCCAAAACGCAGCTATCTAACAGAACGGTTGTCAATGTGTGCACTCAACTTCCAGAGTTAAACCCGTGTGTGGATTCAGCAGTCTGCAAACACTTTCTCTGCAGAGTCCCAAAACAGGCGTTTTCAGCCCATTACCGGCATATGGAAGAAACAGCAGTAAGCACAGGGAAATATCTGCTTCTAAATCCAAAACGCAGCTATCTAACAGAACGGTTGTCAATGTGTGCACTCAACTTCCAGAGTTAAACCCGTGTGTGGATTCAGCAGTCTGCAAACACTTTCTCTGCAGAGTCCCAAACCAGGCGTTTTCAGCCCATTACCGGCATATGGAAGAATCAGCAGTAAGCACAGGGAAATATCTGCTTCTAAATCCAAAACGCAGCTATCTAACAGAATGGTTGTCAATGTGTGCACTCAACTTCCAGAGCTAAACCGGTGTGTGGATTCAGCAGTCTGCAAACACTTTCTCTGCAGAGTCCCAAAACAGGCGTTTTCTGCCCATTACCGGCATTTGGAAGAAACAGCATTAAGCACAGGGAAATATCCGCTTCTAAATCCAAAACGCAGCTATCTAACAGAACGGTTGTCAATGTGTGCACTCAACTTCCAGAGTTAAACCCGTGTGTGGATTCAGCAGTCTGCAAACACTTTCTCTGCAGAGTCCCAAAACAGCCGTTTTCAGCCCATTACCGGCATATGAAAGAAACAGCAGTAAGCACAGGGAAATATCCGCTTCTAAATCCAAAACGCAGCTATCTAACAGAACGGTTGTCAATGTGTGCACTCAACTTCCAGAGTTAATCCCGTGTGTGGATTCAGCATTCTGCAAACACTTTCTCTGCAGAGTCCCAAAACAGGCGTTTTCAGCCCATTACCGGCATATGGAAGAAACAGCAGTCAGCACAGGGAAATATCTGCTTCTAAATCCAAAACGCAGCTATCTAACAGAACGGTTGTCAATGTGTGCACTCAACTTCCAGAGTTAAACCCGTGTGTGGATTCAGCAGTCTGCAAACACTTTCTCTGCAGAGTCCCAAACCAGGCGTTTTCAGCCCATTACCGGCATATGGAAGAAACAGCAGTAAGCACAGGGAAATATCTGCTTCTAAATCCAAAACGCAGCTATCTAACAGAACGGTTGTCAGTGTGTGCACTCAACTTCCAGAGTTAAACCCGTGTGTGGATTCAGCAGTCTGCAAACACTTTCTCTGCAGAGTCCCAAAACAGGCGTTTTCAGCCCATTACCGGCATATGGAAGAAACAGCAGTCAGCACAGGGAAATATCTGCTTCTAAATCCAAAACGCAGCTATCTAACAGAACGGTTGTCAATGTGTGCACTCAACTTCCAGAGTTAAACCCGTGTGTGGATTCAGCAGTCTGCAAACACTTTCTCTGCAGAGTCCCAAAACAGGCGTTTTCAGCCCTTTACCGGCATATGGAAGAAACAGCAGTAAGCACAGGGAAATATCTGCTTCTAAATCCAAAATGCAGCTATCTAACAGAACGGTTGTCAATGTGTGCACTCAACTTCCAGAGTTAAACCCGTGTGTGGATTCAGCAGTCTGCAAACACTTTCTCTGCAGAGTCCCAAAACAGGCGTTTTCAGCCCATTACCGGCATATGGAAGAAACAGCAGTCAGCACAGGGAAATATCTGCTTCTAAATCCAAAACGCAGCTATCTAACAGAACGGTTGTCAATGTGTGCACTCAACTTCCAGAGTTAAACCCGTGAGTGGATTCAGCAGTCTGCAAACACTTTCTCTGCAGAGTCCCAAAACAGGCGTTTTCAGCCCATTACCGGCATATGGAAGAAACAGCAGTAAGCACAGGGAAATATCTGCTTCTAAATCCAAAACGCAGCTATCTAACAGAACGGTTGTCAATGTGTGCACTCAACTTCCAGAGTTAAACCCGTGTGTGGATTCAGCAGTCTGCAAACACTTTCTCTGCAGAGTCCCAAAACAGGCGTTTTCTGCCCATTACCGGCATATGGAAGAAACAGCAGTAAGCACAGGGAAATATCTGCTTCTAAATCCAAAACGCAGCTATCTAACAGAACGGTTGTCAATGTGTGCACTCAACTTCCAGAGTTAAACCAGTGTGTGGATTCAGCAGTCTGCAAACACTTTCTCTGCAGAGTCCCAAAACAGGCGTTTTCAGCCCATTACCGGCATAGGGAAGAAACAGCAGTAAGCACAGGGAAATATCTGCTCCTAATTCCAAAACGAAGCCATCTAACAGAACGGTTGTCAATGTGTGCACTCAACTTCCAGAGTTAAACCGGTGTGTGGATTCAGCAGTCTGCAAACACTTTCTCTGCAGAGTCCCAAAACAGGCGTTTTCTGCCCATTACCGGCATATGGAAGAAACAGCAGTAAGCACAGGGAAATATCTGCTTCTAAATCCAAAACGCAGCTATCTAACAGAACGGTTGTCAATATGTGCACTCAACTTCCAGAGTTAAACCCGTGTGTGGATTCAGCAGTCTGCAAACACTTTCTCTGCAGAGTCCCAAAACAGGCGTTTTCAGCCCATTACCGGCATATGGAAGAAACAGCAGTAAGCACAGGGAAATATCTGCTTCTAAATCCAAAACGCAGCTATCTAACAGAACGGTTGTCAATGTGTGCACTCAACTTCCAGAGTTAAACCCGTGTGTGGATTCAGCAGTCTGCAAACACTTTCTCTGCAGAGTCCCAAAACAGGCGTTTTCAGCCCATTACCGGCATATGGAAGAAACAGCAGTAAGCACAGGGAAATATCTGCTTCTAAATCCAAAACGCAGCTATCTAACAGAACGGTTGTCAATGTGTGCACTCAACTTCCAGAGTTAAACCCGTGTGTGGATTCAGCAGTCTGCAAACACTTTCTCTGCAGAGTCCCAAACCAGGCGTTTTCAGCCCATTACCGGCATATGGAAGAATCAGCAGTAAGCACAGGGAAATATCTGCTTCTAAATCCAAAACGCAGCTATCTAACAGAACGGTTGTCAATGTGTGCACTCAACTTCCAGAGCTAAACCGGTGTGTGGATTCAGCAGTCTGCAAACACTTTCTCTGCAGAGTCCCAAAACAGGCGTTTTCAGCCCATTACCGGCATTTGGAAGAAACAGCATTAAGCACAGGGAAATATCCGCTTCTAAATCCAAAACGCAGCTATCTAACAGAACGGTTGTCAATGTGTGCACTCAACTTCCAGAGTTAAACCCGTGTGTGGATTCAGCAGTCTGCAAACACTTTCTCTGCAGAGTCCCAAAACAGCCGTTTTCAGCCCATTACCGGCATATGAAAGAAACAGCAGTAAGCACAGGGAAATATCCGCTTCTAAATCCAAAACGCAGCTATCTAACAGAACGGTTGTCAATGTGTGCACTCAACTTCCAGAGTTAATCCCGTGTGTGGATTCAGCATTCTGCAAACACTTTCTCTGCAGAGTCCCAAAACAGGCGTTTTCAGCCCATTACCGGCATATGGAAGAAACAGCAGTCAGCACAGGGAAATATCTGCTTCTAAATCCAAAACGCAGCTATCTAACAGAACGGTTGTCAATGTGTGCACTCAACTTCCAGAGTTAAACCCGTGTGTGGATTCAGCAGTCTGCAAACACTTTCTCTGCAGAGTCCCAAACCAGGCGTTTTCAGCCCATTACCGGCATATGGAAGAAACAGCAGTAAGCACAGGGAAATATCTGCTTCTAAATCCAAAACGCAGCTATCTAACAGAACGGTTGTCAATGTGTGCACTCAACTTCCAGAGTTAAACCCGTGTGTGGATTCAGCATTCTGCAAACACTTTCTCTGCAGAGTCCCAAAACAGGCGTTTTCAGCCCATTACCGGCATATGGAAGAAACAGCAGTCAGCACAGGGAAATATCTGCTTCTAAATCCAAAACGCAGCTATCTAACAGAACGGTTGTCAATGTGTGCACTCAACTTCCAGAGTTAAACCCGTGTGTGGATTCAGCAGTCTGCAAACACTTTCTCTGCAGAGTCCCAAAACAGGCGTTTTCAGCCCTTTACCGGCATATGGAAGAAACAGCAGTAAGCACAGGGAAATATCTGCTTCTAAATCCAAAATGCAGCTATCTAACAGAACGGTTGTCAATGTGTGCACTCAACTTCCAGAGTTAAACCCGTGTGTGGATTCAGCAGTCTGCAAACACTTTCTCTGCAGAGTCCCAAAACAGGCGTTTTCAGCCCATTACCGGCATATGGAAGAAACAGCAGTAAGCACAGGGAAATATCTGCTTCTAAATCCAAAACGCAGCTATCTAACAGAACGGTTGTCAATGTGTGCACTCAACTTCCAGAGTTAAACCCGTGTGTGGATTCAGCAGTCTGCAAACACTTTCTCTGCAGAGTCCCAAAACAGGCGTTTTCAGCCCATTACCGGCATATGGAAGAAACAGCAGTAAGCACAGGGAAATATCTGCTTCTAAATCCAAAACGCAGCTATCTAACAGAACGGTTGTCAATGTGTGCACTCAACTTCCAGAGTTAAACCGGTGTGTGGATTCAGCAGTCTGCAAACACTTTCTCTGCAGAGTCCCAAAACAGGCGTTTTCAGCCCATTACCGGCATATGGAAGAAACAGCAGTAAGCACAGGGAAATATCTGCTTCTAAATCCAAAACGCAGCTATCTAACAGAACGGTTGTCAATGTGTGCACTCAACTTCCAGAGTTAAACCAGTGTGTGGATTCAGCAGTCTGCAAACATCTTCTCTGCAGAGTCCCAAAACAGGCGTTTTCAGCCCATTACCGGCATATGGAAGAAACAGCAGTAAGCACAGGGAAATATCTGCTCCTAATTCCAAAACGAAGCCATCTAACAGAACGGTTGTCAATGTGTGCACTCAACTTCCAGAGTTAAACCAGTGTGTGGATTCAGCAGTCTGCAAACACTTTCTCTGCAGAGTCCCAAAACAGGCGTTTTCTGCCCATTACCGGCATATGGAAGAAACAGCAGTAAGCACAGGGAAATATCTGCTTCTAAATCCAAAACGCAGCTATCTAACAGAACGGTTGTCAATATGTGCACTCAACTTCCAGAGTTAAACCCGTGTGTGGATTCAGCAGTCTGCAAACACTTTCTCTGCAGAGTCCCAAAACAGGCGTTTTCAGCCCATTACCGGCATATGGAAGAAACAGCAGTAAGCACAGGGAAATATCTGCTTCTAAATCCAAAATGCAGCTATCTAACAGAACGGTTGTCAATGTGTGCACTCAATTTCCAGAGTTAAACCCGTGTGTGGATTCAGCAGTCTGCAAACACTTTCTCTGCAGAGTCCCAAAACAGGCGTTTTCTGCCCATTACCGGCATATGGAAGAAACAGCAGTAAGCACAGGGAAATATCTGCTTCTAAATCCAAAACGCAGCTATCTAACAGAACGGTTGTCAATGTGTGCACTCAACTTCCAGAGTTAAACCAGTGTGTGGATTCAGCAGTCTGCAAACACTTTCTCTGCAGAGTCCCAAAACAGGCGTTTTCAGCCCATTACCGGCATATGGAAGAAACAGCAGTAAGCACAGGGAAATATCTGCTTCTAAATCCAAAACGCAGCTATCTAACAGAACGGTTGTCAATGTGTGCACTCAACTTCCAGAGTTAAACCCGTCTGTGGATTCAGCAGTCTGCAAACACTTTCTCTGCAGAGTCCCAAAACAGGCGTTTTCAGCCCATTACCGGCATATGGAAGAAACAGCAGTAAGCACAGGGAAATATCTGCTTCTAAATCCAAAACGCAGCTATCTAACAGAACGGTTGTCAATGTGTGCACTCAACTTCCAGAGTTAAACCCGTGTGTGGATTCAGCAGTCTGCAAACACTTTCTCTGCAGAGTCCCAAACCAGGCGTTTTCAGCCCATTACCGGCATATGGAAGAATCAGCAGTAAGCACAGGGAAATATCTGCTTCTAAATCCAAAACGCAGCTATCTAACAGAAGTGTTGTCAATGTGTGCACTCAACTTCCAGAGCTAAACCGGTGTGTGGATTCAGCAGTCTGCAAACACTTTCTCTGCAGAGTCCCAAAACAGGCGTTTTCAGCCCATTACCGGCATATGGAAGAAACAGCATTAAGCACAGGGAAATATCCGCTTCTAAATCCAAAACGCAGCTATCTAACAGAACGGTTGTCAATGTGTGCACTCAACTTCCAGAGTTAAACCCGTGTGTGGATTCAGCAGTCTGCAAACACATTCTCTGCAGAGTCCCAAAACAGCCGTTTTCAGCCCATTACCGGCATATGAAAGAAACAGCAGTAAGCACAGGGAAATATCCGCTTCTAAATCCAAAACGCAGCTATCTAACAGAACGGTTGTCAATGTGTGCACTCAACTTCCAGAGTTAATCCCGTGTGTGGATTCAGCATTCTGCAAACACTTTCTCTGCAGAGTCCCAAAACAGGCGTTTTCAGCCCATTACCGGCATATGGAAGAAACAGCAGTCAGCACAGGGAAATATCTGCTTCTAAATCCAAAACGCAGCTATCTAACAGAACGGTTGTCAATGTGTGCACTCAACTTCCAGAGTTAAACCCGTGTGTGGATTCAGCAGTCTGCAAACACTTTCTCTGCAGAGTCCCAAACCAGGCGTTTTCAGCCCATTACCGGCATATGGAAGAAACAGCAGTAAGCACAGGGAAATATCTGCTTCTAAATCCAAAACGCAGCTATCTAACAGAACGGTTGTCAATGTGTGCACTCAACTTCCAGAGTTAAACCGGTGTGTGGATTCAGCAGTCTGCAAACACTTTCTCTGCAGAGTCCCAAAACAGGCGTTTTCAGCCCATTACCGGCATATGGAAGAAACAGCAGTAAGCACAGGGAAATATCTGCTTCTAAATCCAAAACGCAGCTATCTAACAGAACGGTTGTCAATGTGTGCACTCAACTTCCAGAGTTAAACCAGTGTGTGGATTCAGCAGTCTGCAAACATCTTCTCTGCAGAGTCCCAAAACAGGCGTTTTCAGCCCATTACCGGCATATGGAAGAAACAGCAGTAAGCACAGGGAAATATCTGCTCCTAATTCCAAAACGAAGCCATCTAACAGAACGGTTGTCAATGTGTGCACTCAACTTCCAGAGTTAAACCAGTGTGTGGATTCAGCAGTCTGCAAACACTTTCTCTGCAGAGTCCCAAAACAGGCGTTTTCTGCCCATTACCGGCATATGGAAGAAACAGCAGTAAGCACAGGGAAATATCTGCTTCTAAATCCAAAACGCAGCTATCTAACAGAACGGTTGTCAATATGTGCACTCAACTTCCAGAGTTAAACCCGTGTGTGGATTCAGCAGTCTGCAAACACTTTCTCTGCAGAGTCCCAAAACAGGCGTTTTCAGCCCATTACCGGCATATGGAAGAAACAGCAGTAAGCACAGGGAAATATCTGCTTCTAAATCCAAAACGCAGCTATCTAACAGAACGGTTGTCAATGTGTGCACTCAATTTCCAGAGTTAAACCCGTGTGTGGATTCAGCAGTCTGCAAACACTTTCTCTGCAGAGTCCCAAAACAGGCGTTTTCTGCCCATTACCGGCATATGGAAGAAACAGCAGTAAGCACAGGGAAATATCTGCTTCTAAATCCAAAACGCAGCTATCTAACAGAACGGTTGTCAATGTGTGCACTCAACTTCCAGAGTTAAACCAGTGTGTGGATTCAGCAGTCTGCAAACACTTTCTCTGCAGAGTCCCAAAACAGGCGTTTTCAGCCCATTACCGGCATATGGAAGAAACAGCAGTAAGCACAGGGAAATATCTGCTTCTAAATCCAAAACGCAGCTATCTAACAGAACGTTTGTCAATGTGTGCACTCAACTTCCAGAGTTAAACCCGTGTGTGGATTCAGCAGTCTGCAAACACTTTCTCTGCAGAGTCCCAAAACAGGCGTTTTCAGCCCATTACCGGCATATGGAAGAAACAGCAGTAAGCACAGGGAAATATCTGCTTCTAAATCCAAAACGCAGCTATCTAACAGAACGGTTGTCAATGTGTGCACTCAACTTCCAGAGTTAAACCCGTGTGTGGATTCAGCAGTCTGCAAACACTTTCTCTGCAGAGTCCCAAAACAGGCGTTTTCAGCCCATTACCGGCATATGGAAGAAACAGCAGTAAGCACAGGGAAATATCTGCTTCTAAATCCAAAACGCAGCTATCTAACAGAACGGTTGTCAATGTGTGCACTCAACTTCCAGAGTTAAACCCGTGTGTGGATTCAGCAGTCTGCAAACACTTTCTCTGCAGAGTCCCAAAACAGGCGTTTTCAGCCCATTACCGGCATATGGAAGAAACAGCAGTAAGCACAGGGAAATATCTGCTTCTAAATCCAAAACGCAGCTATCTAACAGAACGGTTGTCAATGTGTGCACTCAACTTCCAGAGTTAAACCCGTGTGTGGATTCAGCAGTCTGCAAACACTTTCTCTGCAGAGTCCCAAACCAGGCGTTTTCAGCCCATTACCGGCATATGGAAGAATCAGCAGTAAGCACAGGGAAATATCTGCTTCTAAATCCAAAACGCAGCTATCTAACAGAATGGTTGTCAATGTGTGCACTCAACTTCCAGAGCTAAACCGGTGTGTGGATTCAGCAGTCTGCAAACACTTTCTCTGCAGAGTCCCAAAATAGGCGTTTTCAGCCCATTACCGGCATATGGAAGAAACAGCATTAAGCACAGGGAAATATCCGCTTCTAAATCCAAAACGCAGCTATCTAACAGAACGGTTGTCAATGTGTGCACTCAACTTCCAGAGTTAAACCCGTGTGTGGATTCAGCAGTCTGCAAACACATTCTCTGCAGAGTCCCAAAACAGCCGTTTTCAGCCCATTACTGGCATATGAAAGAAACAGCAGTAAGCACAGGGAAATATCCGCTTCTAAATCCAAAACGCAGCTATCTAACAGAACGGTTGTCAATGTGTGCACTCAACTTCCAGAGTTAATCCCGTGTGTGGATTCAGCATTCTGCAAACACTTTCTCTGCAGAGTCCCAAAACAGGCGTTTTCAGCCCATTACCGGCATATGGAAGAAACAGCAGTCAGCACAGGGAAATATCTGCTTCTAAATCCAAAACGCAGCTATCTAACAGAACGGTTGTCAATGTGTGCACTCAACTTCCAGAGTTAAACCCGTGTGTGGATTCAGCAGTCTGCAAACACTTTCTCTGCAGAGTCCCAAACCAGGCGTTTTCAGCCCATTACCGGCATATGGAAGAAACAGCAGTAAGCACAGGGAAATATCTGCTTCTAAATCCAAAACGCAGCTATCTAACAGAAGGGTTGTCAATGTGTGCACTCAACTTCCAGAGTTAAACCCGTGTGTGGATTCAGCAGTCTGCAAACACTTTCTCTGCAGAGTCCCAAAACAGGCGTTTTCAGCCCATTACCGGCATATGGAAGAAACAGCAGTAAGCACAGGGAAATATCTGCTTCTAAATCCAAAACGCAGATATCTAACAGAACGGTTGTCAATGTGTGCACTCAACTTCCAGAGTTAAACCCGTGTGTGGATTCAGCAGTCTGCAAACACTTTCTCTGCAGAGTCCCAAAACAGGCGTTTTCAGCCCATTACCGGCATATGGAAGAAACAGCAGTAAGCACAGGGAAATATGTGCTTCTAAATCCAAAACGCAGCTATCTAACAGAACGGTTGTCAATCTGTGCACTCAACTTCCAGAGTTAAACCCGTGTGTGGATTCAGCAGTCTGCAAACACTTTCTCTGCAGAGTCCCAAAACAGGCGTTTTCAGCCCATTACCGGCATATGGAAGAAACAGCAGTCAGCACAGGGAAATATGTGCTTTTAAATCCAAAACGCAGCTATCTAACAGAACGGTTGTCAATGTGTGCACTCAACTTCCAGAGTTAAACCCGTGTGTGGATTCAGCAGTCTGCAAACACTTTCTCTGCAGAGTCCCAAAACAGGCGTTTTCAGCCCATTACCGGCATATGGAAGAAACAGCAGTAAGCACAGGGAAATATCTGCTTCTAAATCCAAAACGCAGCTATCTAACAGAACGGTTGTCAATGTGTGCACTCAACTTCCAGAGTTAAACCGGTGTGTGGATTCAGCAGTCTGCAAACACTTTCTCTGCAGAGTCCCAAAACAGGCGTTTTCAGCCCATTACCGGCATATGGAAGAAACAGCAGTAAGCACAGGGAAATATCTGCTTCTAAATCCAAAACGCAGCTATCTAACAGAACGGTTGTCAATGTGTGCACTCAACTTCCAGAGTTAAAACTGTGTGTGGATTCAGCAGTCTGCAAACACTTTCTCTGCAGAGTCCCAAAACAGGCGTTTTCAGCCCATTACCGGCATATGGAAGAAACAGCAGTAAGCTCAGGGAAATATCTGCTTCTAAATCCAAAACGCAGCTATCTAACAGAACGGTTGTCAATGTGTGCACTCAACTTCCAGAGTTAAACCCGTGTGTGGATTCAGCAGTCTGCAAACATCTTCTCTGCAGAGTCCCAAAACAGGCGTTTTCAGCCCATTACCGGCATATGGAAGAAACAGCAGTAAGCACAGGGAAATATCTGCTTCTAAATCCAAAACGCAGCTATCTAACAGAACGGTTGTCAATGTGTGCACTCAACTTCCAGAGTTAAACCCGTGTGTGGATTCAGCAGTCTGCAAACTCTTTCTCTGCAGAGTCGCAAAACAGGCGTTTTCAGCCCATTACCGGCATATGGAAGAAACAGCATTAAGCACAGGGAAATATCCGCTTCTAAATCCAAAACGCAGCTATCTAACAGAACGGTTGTCAATGTGTGCACTCAACTTCCAGAGTTAAACCCGTGTGTGGATTCAGCAGTCTGCAAACACTTTCTCTGCAGAGTCCCAAAACAGCCGTTTTCAGCCCATTACCGGCATATGAAAGAAACAGCAGTAAGCACAGGGAAATATCCGCTTCTAAATCCAAAACGCAGCTATCTAACAGAACGGTTGTCAATGTGTGCACTCAACTTCCAGAGTTAATCCCGTGTGTGGATTCAGCAGTCTGCAAACACTTTCTCTGCAGAGTCCCAAAACAGGCGTTTTCAGCCCATTACCGGCATATGGAAGAAACAGCAGTCAGCACAGGGAAATATCTGCTTCTAAATCCAAAACGCAGCTATCTAACAGAACGGTTGTCAATGTGTGCACTCAACTTCCAGAGTTAAACCCGTGTGTGGATTCAGCAGTCTGCAAACACTTTCTCTGCAGAGTCCCAAACCAGGCGTTTTCAGCCCATTACCGGCATATGGAAGAAACAGCAGTAAGCACAGGGAAATATCTGCTTCTAAATCCAAAACGCAGCTATCTAACAGAACGGTTGTCAATGTGTGCACTCAACTTCCAGAGTTAAACCCGTGTGTGGATTCAGCAGTCTGCAAACACTTTCTCTGCAGAGTCCCAAAACAGGCGTTTTCAGCCCATTACCGGCATATGGAAGAAACAGCAGTAAGCACAGGGAAATATCTGCTTCTAAATCCAAAACGCAGCTATCTAACAGAACGGTTGTCAATGTGTGCACTCAACTTCGAGAGTTAAACCCGTGTGTGGATTCAGCAGTCTGCAAACACTTTCTCTGCAGAGTCCCAAAACAGGCGTTTTCAGCCCATTACCAGCATATGGAAGAAACAGCAGTAAGCACAGGGAAATATCTGCTTCTAAATCCAAAACGCAGCTATCTAACAGAACGGTTGTCAATGTGTGCACTCAACTTCCAGAGTTAAACCCGTGTGTGGATTCAGCAGTCTGCAAACACTTTCTCTGCAGAGTCCCAAAACAGGCGTTTTCAGCCCATTACCGGCATATGGAAGAAACAGCAGTAAGCACAGGGAAATATCTGCTTCTAAATCCAAAACGCAGCTATCTAACAGAACGGTTGTCAATGTGTGCACTCAACTTCCAGAGTTAAACCCGTGTGTGGATTCAGCAGTCTGCAAACACTTTCTCTGCAGAGTCCCAAAACAGGCGTTTTCAGCCCATTACCGGCATATGGAAGAAACAGCAGTAAGCACAGGGAAATATCTGCTTCTAAATCCAAAACGCAGCTATCTAACAGAACGGTTGTCAATGTGTGGACTCAACTTCCAGAGTTAAACCCGTGTGTGGATTCAGCAGTCTGCAAACACTTTCTCTGCAGAGTCCCAAAACAGGCGTTTTCAGCCCATTACCGGCATATGGAAGAAACAGCAGTAAGCACAGGGAAATATCTGCTTCTAAATCCAAAACGCAGCTATCTAACAGAACGGTTGTCAATGTGTGCACTCAACTTCCAGAGTTAAACCCGTGTGTGGATTCGGCAGTCTGCAAACACTTTCTCTGCAGAGTCCCAAAACAGGCGTTTTCAGCCCATTACCGGCATATGGAAGAAACAGCAGTAAGCACAGGGAAATATCTGCTTCTAAATCCAAAACGCAGCTATCTAACAGAACGGTTGTCAATGTGTGCACTCAACTTCCAGAGTTAAACCCGTGTGTGGATTCGGCAGTCTGCAAACACTTTCTCTGCAGAGTCCCAAAACAGGCGTTTTCAGCCCATTACCGGCATATGGAAGAAACAGCAGTAAGCACAGGGAAATATCTGCTTCTAAATCCAAAACGCAGCTATCTTACAGAACGGTTGTCAATGTGTGCACTCAACTTCCAGAGTTAAACCAGTGTGTGGATTCAGCAGTCTGCAAACAACTTCTCTGCAGAGTCCCAAAACAGGCGTTTTCAGCCCATTACCGGCATATGGAAGAAACAGCAGTAAGCACAGGGAAATATCTGCTTCTAAATCCAAAACGCAGCTATCTAACAGAAGGGTTGTCAATGTGTGCACTCAACTTCCAGAGTTAAACCCGTGTGTGGATTCAGCAGTCTGCAAACACTTTCTCTGCAGAGTCCCAAAACAGGCGTTTTCAGCCCATTACCGGCATATGGAAGAAACAGCAGTAAGCACAGGGAAATATCTGCTTCTAAATCCAAAACGCAGCTATCTAACAGAAGGGTTGTCAATGTGTGCACTCAACTTCCAGAGTTAAACCCGTGTGTGGATTCAGCAGTCTGCAAACACTTTCTCTGCAGAGTCCCAAAACAGGCGTTTTCAGCCCATTACCGGCATATGGAAGAAACAGCAGTAAGCACAGGGAAATATCTGCTTCTAAATCCAAAACGCAGCTATCTAACAGAACGGTTGTCAATGTGTGCACTCAACTTCCAGAGTTAAGCCCGTGTGTGGATTCAGCAGTCTGCAAACACTTTCTCTGCAGAGTCCCAAAACAGGCGTTTTCAGCCCATTACCGGCATATGGAAGAAACAGCAGTAAGCACAGGGAAATATGTGCTTCTAAATCCAAAACGCAGCTATCTAACAGAACGGTTGTCAATCTGTGCACTCAACTTCCAGAGTTAAACCCGTGTGTGGATTCAGCAGTCTGCAAACACTTTCTCTGCAGAATCCCAAAACACGCGTTTTCAGCCCATTACCGGCATATGGAAGAAACAGCAGTAAGCACAGGGAAATATGTGCTTCTAAATCCAAAACGCAGCTATCTAACAGAACGGTTGTCAATGTGTGCACTCAACTTCCAGAGTTAAACCCGTGTGTGGATTCAGCAGTCTGCAAACACTTTCTCTGCAGAGTCCCAAAACAGGCGTTTTCAGCCCATTACCGGCATATGGAAGAAACAGCAGTAAGCACAGGGAAATATCTGCTTCTAAATCCAAAACGCAGCTATCTAACAGAACGGTTGTCAATGTGTGCACTCAACTTCCAGAGTTAAACCCGTGTGTGGATTCAGCAGTCTGCAAACACTTTCTCTGCAGAGTCCCAAAACAGGCGTTTTCAGCCCATTACCGGCATATGGAAGAAACAGCAGTAAGCACAGGGAAATATCTGCTTCTAAATCCAAAACGCAGCTATCTAACAGAACGGTTGTCAATGTGTGCACTCAACTTCCAGAGTTAAACCCGTGTGTGGATTCAGCAGTCTGCAAACACTTTCTCTGCAGAGTCCCAAAACAGGCGTTTTCAGCCCATTACCGGCATATGGAAGAAACAGCAGTAAGCACAGGGAAATATCTGCTTCTAAATCCAAAACGCAGCTATCTAACAGAACGGTTGTCAATGTGTGCACTCAACTTCCAGAGTTAAACCCGTGTGTGGATTCAGCAGTCTGCAAACACTTTCTCTGCAGAGTCCCAAAACAGGCGTTTTCAGCCCATTACCGGCATATGGAAGAAACAGCAGTAAGCACAGGGAAATATCTGCTTCTAAATCCAAAACGCAGCTATCTAACAGAACGGTTGTCAATGTGTGCACTCAACTTCCAGAGTTAAACCCGTGTGTGGATTCAGCAGTCTGCAAACACTTTCTCTGCAGAGTCCCAAACCAGGCGTTTTCAGCCCATTACCGGCATATGGAAGAATCAGCAGTAAGCACAGGGAAATATCTGCTTCTAAATCCAAAACGCAGCTATCTAACAGAATGGTTGTCAATGTGTGCACTCAACTTCCAGAGCTAAACCGGTGTGTGGATTCAGCAGTCTGCAAACACTTTCTCTGCAGAGTCCCAAAATAGGCGTTTTCAGCCCATTACCGGCATATGGAAGAAACAGCATTAAGCACAGGGAAATATCCGCTTCTAAATCCAAAACGCAGCTATCTAACAGAACGGTTGTCAATGTGTGCACTCAACTTCCAGAGTTAAACCCGTGTGTGGATTCAGCAGTCTGCAAACACATTCTCTGCAGAGTCCCAAAACAGCCGTTTTCAGCCCATTACCGGCATATGAAAGAAACAGCAGTAAGCACAGGGAAATATCCGCTTCTAAATCCAAAACGCAGCTATCTAACAGAACGGTTGTCAATGTGTGCACTCAACTTCCAGAGTTAATCCCGTGTGTGGATTCAGCATTCTGCAAACACTTTCTCTGCAGAGTCCCAAAACAGGCGTTTTCAGCCCATTACCGGCATATGGAAGAAACAGCAGTCAGCACAGGGAAATATCTGCTTCTAAATCCAAAACGCAGCTATCTAACAGAACGGTTGTCAATGTGTGCACTCAACTTCCAGAGTTAAACCCGTGTGTGGATTCAGCAGTCTGCAAACACTTTCTCTGCAGAGTCCCAAACCAGGCGTTTTCAGCCCATTACCGGCATATGGAAGAAACAGCAGTAAGCACAGGGAAATATCTGCTTCTAAATCCAAAACGCAGCTATCTAACAGAAGGGTTGTCAATGTGTGCACTCAACTTCCAGAGTTAAACCCGTGTGTGGATTCAGCAGTCTGCAAACACTTTCTCTGCAGAGTCCCAAAACAGGCGTTTTCAGCCCATTACCGGCATATGGAAGAAACAGCAGTAAGCACAGGGAAATATCTGCTTCTAAATCCAAAACGCAGATATCTAACAGAACGGTTGTCAATGTGTGCACTCAACTTCCAGAGTTAAACCCGTGTGTGGATTCAGCAGTCTGCAAACACTTTCTCTGCAGAGTCCCAAAACAGGCGTTTTCAGCCCATTACCGGCATATGGAAGAAACAGCAGTAAGCACAGGGAAATATGTGCTTCTAAATCCAAAACGCAGCTATCTAACAGAACGGTTGTCAATCTGTGCACTCAACTTCCAGAGTTAAACCCGTGTGTGGATTCAGCAGTCTGCAAACACTTTCTCTGCAGAGTCCCAAAACAGGCGTTTTCAGCCCATTACCGGCATATGGAAGAAACAGCAGTCAGCACAGGGAAATATGTGCTTTTAAATCCAAAACGCAGCTATCTAACAGAACGGTTGTCAATGTGTGCACTCAACTTCCAGAGTTAAACCCGTGTGTGGATTCAGCAGTCTGCAAACACTTTCTCTGCAGAGTCCCAAAACAGGCGTTTTCAGCCCATTACCGGCATATGGAAGAAACAGCAGTAAGCACAGGGAAATATCTGCTTCTAAATCCAAAACGCAGCTATCTAACAGAACGGTTGTCAATGTGTGCACTCAACTTCCAGAGTTAAACCGGTGTGTGGATTCAGCAGTCTGCAAACACTTTCTCTGCAGAGTCCCAAAACAGGCGTTTTCAGCCCATTACCGGCATATGGAAGAAACAGCAGTAAGCACAGGGAAATATCTGCTTCTAAATCCAAAACGCAGCTATCTAACAGAACGGTTGTCAATGTGTGCACTCAACTTCCAGAGTTAAAACTGTGTGTGGATTCAGCAGTCTGCAAACACTTTCTCTGCAGAGTCCCAAAACAGGCGTTTTCAGCCCATTACCGGCATATGGAAGAAACAGCAGTAAGCTCAGGGAAATATCTGCTTCTAAATCCAAAACGCAGCTATCTAACAGAACGGTTGTCAATGTGTGCACTCAACTTCCAGAGTTAAACCCGTGTGTGGATTCAGCAGTCTGCAAACATCTTCTCTGCAGAGTCCCAAAACAGGCGTTTTCAGCCCATTACCGGCATATGGAAGAAACAGCAGTAAGCACAGGGAAATATCTGCTTCTAAATCCAAAACGCAGCTATCTAACAGAACGGTTGTCAATGTGTGCACTCAACTTCCAGAGTTAAACCCGTGTGTGGATTCAGCAGTCTGCAAACTCTTTCTCTGCAGAGTCGCAAAACAGGCGTTTTCAGCCCATTACCGGCATATGGAAGAAACAGCATTAAGCACAGGGAAATATCCGCTTCTAAATCCAAAACGCAGCTATCTAACAGAACGGTTGTCAATGTGTGCACTCAACTTCCAGAGTTAAACCCGTGTGTGGATTCAGCAGTCTGCAAACACTTTCTCTGCAGAGTCCCAAAACAGCCGTTTTCAGCCCATTACCGGCATATGAAAGAAACAGCAGTAAGCACAGGGAAATATCCGCTTCTAAATCCAAAACGCAGCTATCTAACAGAACGGTTGTCAATGTGTGCACTCAACTTCCAGAGTTAATCCCGTGTGTGGATTCAGCAGTCTGCAAACACTTTCTCTGCAGAGTCCCAAAACAGGCGTTTTCAGCCCATTACCGGCATATGGAAGAAACAGCAGTCAGCACAGGGAAATATCTGCTTCTAAATCCAAAACGCAGCTATCTAACAGAACGGTTGTCAATGTGTGCACTCAACTTCCAGAGTTAAACCCGTGTGTGGATTCAGCAGTCTGCAAACACTTTCTCTGCAGAGTCCCAAACCAGGCGTTTTCAGCCCATTACCGGCATATGGAAGAAACAGCAGTAAGCACAGGGAAATATCTGCTTCTAAATCCAAAACGCAGCTATCTAACAGAACGGTTGTCAATGTGTGCACTCAACTTCCAGAGTTAAACCCGTGTGTGGATTCAGCAGTCTGCAAACACTTTCTCTGCAGAGTCCCAAAACAGGCGTTTTCAGCCCATTACCGGCATATGGAAGAAACAGCAGTAAGCACAGGGAAATATCTGCTTCTAAATCCAAAACGCAGCTATCTAACAGAACGGTTGTCAATGTGTGCACTCAACTTCGAGAGTTAAACCCGTGTGTGGATTCAGCAGTCTGCAAACACTTTCTCTGCAGAGTCCCAAAACAGGCGTTTTCAGCCCATTACCAGCATATGGAAGAAACAGCAGTAAGCACAGGGAAATATCTGCTTCTAAATCCAAAACGCAGCTATCTAACAGAACGGTTGTCAATGTGTGCACTCAACTTCCAGAGTTAAACCCGTGTGTGGATTCAGCAGTCTGCAAACACTTTCTCTGCAGAGTCCCAAAACAGGCGTTTTCAGCCCATTACCGGCATATGGAAGAAACAGCAGTAAGCACAGGGAAATATCTGCTTCTAAATCCAAAACGCAGCTATCTAACAGAACGGTTGTCAATGTGTGCACTCAACTTCCAGAGTTAAACCCGTGTGTGGATTCAGCAGTCTGCAAACACTTTCTCTGCAGAGTCCCAAAACAGGCGTTTTCAGCCCATTACCGGCATATGGAAGAAACAGCAGTAAGCACAGGGAAATATCTGCTTCTAAATCCAAAACGCAGCTATCTAACAGAACGGTTGTCAATGTGTGGACTCAACTTCCAGAGTTAAACCCGTGTGTGGATTCAGCAGTCTGCAAACACTTTCTCTGCAGAGTCCCAAAACAGGCGTTTTCAGCCCATTACCGGCATATGGAAGAAACAGCAGTAAGCACAGGGAAATATCTGCTTCTAAATCCAAAACGCAGCTATCTAACAGAACGGTTGTCAATGTGTGCACTCAACTTCCAGAGTTAAACCCGTGTGTGGATTCGGCAGTCTGCAAACACTTTCTCTGCAGAGTCCCAAAACAGGCGTTTTCAGCCCATTACCGGCATATGGAAGAAACAGCAGTAAGCACAGGGAAATATCTGCTTCTAAATCCAAAACGCAGCTATCTAACAGAACGGTTGTCAATGTGTGCACTCAACTTCCAGAGTTAAACCCGTGTGTGGATTCGGCAGTCTGCAAACACTTTCTCTGCAGAGTCCCAAAACAGGCGTTTTCAGCCCATTACCGGCATATGGAAGAAACAGCAGTAAGCACAGGGAAATATCTGCTTCTAAATCCAAAACGCAGCTATCTTACAGAACGGTTGTCAATGTGTGCACTCAACTTCCAGAGTTAAACCAGTGTGTGGATTCAGCAGTCTGCAAACAACTTCTCTGCAGAGTCCCAAAACAGGCGTTTTCAGCCCATTACCGGCATATGGAAGAAACAGCAGTAAGCACAGGGAAATATCTGCTTCTAAATCCAAAACGCAGCTATCTAACAGAAGGGTTGTCAATGTGTGCACTCAACTTCCAGAGTTAAACCCGTGTGTGGATTCAGCAGTCTGCAAACACTTTCTCTGCAGAGTCCCAAAACAGGCGTTTTCAGCCCATTACCGGCATATGGAAGAAACAGCAGTAAGCACAGGGAAATATCTGCTTCTAAATCCAAAACGCAGCTATCTAACAGAAGGGTTGTCAATGTGTGCACTCAACTTCCAGAGTTAAACCCGTGTGTGGATTCAGCAGTCTGCAAACACTTTCTCTGCAGAGTCCCAAAACAGGCGTTTTCAGCCCATTACCGGCATATGGAAGAAACAGCAGTAAGCACAGGGAAATATCTGCTTCTAAATCCAAAACGCAGCTATCTAACAGAACGGTTGTCAATGTGTGCACTCCACTTCCAGAGTTAAGCCCGTGTGTGGATTCAGCAGTCTGCAAACACTTTCTCTGCAGAGTCCCAAAACAGGCGTTTTCAGCCCATTACCGGCATATGGAAGAAACAGCAGTAAGCACAGGGAAATATGTGCTTCTAAATCCAAAACGCAGCTATCTAACAGAACGGTTGTCAATCTGTGCACTCAACTTCCAGAGTTAAACCCGTGTGTGGATTCAGCAGTCTGCAAACACTTTCTCTGCAGAATCCCAAAACACGCGTTTTCAGCCCATTACCGGCATATGGAAGAAACAGCAGTAAGCACAGGGAAATATGTGCTTCTAAATCCAAAACGCAGCTATCTAACAGAACGGTTGTCAATGTGTGCACTCAACTTCCAGAGTTAAACCCGTGTGTGGATTCAGCAGTCTGCAAACACTTTCTCTGCAGAGTCCCAAAACAGGCGTTTTCAGCCCATTACCGGCATATGGAAGAAACAGCAGTAAGCACAGGGAAATATCTGCTTCTAAATCCAAAACGCAGCTATCTAACAGAACGGTTGTCAATGTGTGCACTCAACTTCCAGAGTTAAACCCGTGTGTGGATTCAGCAGTCTGCAAACACTTTCTCTGCAGAGTCCCAAAACAGGCGTTTTCAGCCCATTACCGGCATATGGAAGAAACAGCAGTAAGCACAGGGAAATATCTGCTTCTAAATCCAAAACGCAGCTATCTAACAGAACGGTTGTCAATGTGTGCACTCAACTTCCAGAGTTAAACCGGTGTGTGGATTCAGCAGTCTGCAAACACTTTCTCTGCAGAGTCCCAAAACAGGCGTTTTCAGCCCATTACCGGCATATGGAAGAAACAGCAGTAAGCACAGGGAAATATCTGCTTCTAAATCCAAAACGCAGCTATCTAACAGAACGGTTGTCAATGTGTGCACTCAACTTCCAGAGTTAAACCCGTGTGTGGATTCAGCAGTCTGCAAACATCTTCTCTGCAGAGTCCCAAAACAGGCGTTTTCAGCCCATTACCGGCATATGGAAGAAACAGCAGTCAGCACAGGGAAATATCTGCTTCTAAATCCAAAACGCAGCTATCTAACAGAACGGTTGTCAATGTGTGCACTCAACTTCCATAGTTAAACCCGTGTGTGGATTCAGCAGTCTGCAGAGACTTTCTCTGCAGAGTCCCAAAACAGGCGTTTTCTGCCCATTACCGGCATATGGAAGAAACAGCAGTAAGCACAGGGAAATATCTGCTTCTAAATCCAAAACGCAGCTATCTAACAGAACGGTTGTCAATGTGTGCACTCAACGTCCAGAGTTAAACCCGTGTGTGGATTCAGCAGTCTGCAAACACTTTCTCTGCAGAGTCCCAAAACAGGCGTTTTCAGCCCATTACCGGCATATGGAAGAAACAGCAGTAAGCACAGGGAAATATCTGCTTCTAAATCCAAAACGCAGCTATCTAACAGAACGGTTGTCAATGTGTGCACTCAACTTCCAGAGTTAAACCCGTGTGTGGATTCAGCAGTCTGCAAACACTTTCTCTGCAGAGTCCCAAAACAGGCGTTTTCAGCCCATTACCGGCATATGGAAGAAACAGCAGTAAGCCCAGGGAAATATCTGCTTCTAAATCCAAAACGCAGCTATCTAACAGAACGGTTGTCAATGTGTGCACTCAACTTCCAGAGTTAAGCCCGTGTGTGGATTCAGCAGTCTGCAAACACTTTCTCTGCAGAGTCCCAAAACAGGCGTTTTCAGCCCATTACCGGCATATGGAAGAAACAGCAGTAAGCACAGGGAAATATGTGCTTCTAAATCCAAAACGCAGCTATCTAACAGAACGGTTGTCAATCTGTGCACTCAACTTCCAGAGTTAAACCCGTGTGTGGATTCAGCAGTCTGCAAACACTTTCTCTGCAGAGTCCCAAAACAGGCGTTTTCAGCCCATTACCGGCATATGGAAGAAACAGCAGTAAGCACAGGGAAATATCTGCTTCTAAATCCAAAACGCAGCTATCTAGCAGAACGGTTGTCAATGTGTGCACTCAACTTCCAGAGTTAAACCCGTGTGTGGATTCAGCAGTCTGCAAACATCTTCTCTGCAGAGTCCCAAAACAGGCGTTTTCAGCCCATTACCGGCATATGGAAGAAACAGCAGTAAGCACAGGGAAATATCTGCTTCTAAATCCAAAACGCAGCTATCTAACAGAACGGTTGTCAATGTGTGCACTCAACTTCCAGAGTTAAACCCGTGTGTGGATTCAGCAGTCTGCAATCACTTTCTCTGCAGAGTCCCAAAACAGGCGTTTTCTGCCCATTACCGGCATATGGAAGAAACAGCAGTAAGCACAGGGAAATATCTGCTTCTAAATCCAAAACGCAGCTATCTAACAGAACGGTTGTCAATGTGTGCACTCAACTTCCAGAGTTAAACCCGTGTGTGGATTCAGCAGTCTGCAAACACTTTCTCTGCAGAGTCCCAAAACAGGCGTTTTCTGCCCATTACCGGCATATGGAAGAAACAGCAGTAAGCACAGGGAAATATCTGCTTCTAAATCCAAAACGCAGCTATCTAACAGAACGGTTGTCAATGTGTGCACTCAACTTCCAGAGTTAAACCCGTGTGTGGATTCAGCAGTCTGCAAACACTTTCTCTGCAGAGTCCCAAAACAGGCGTTTTCAGCCCATTACCGGCATATGGAAGAAACAGCAGTAAGCACAGGGAAATATCTGCTTCTAAATCCAAAACGCAGCTATCTAACAGAACGGTTGTCAATGTGTGCACTCAACTTCCAGAGTTAAACCGGTGTGTGGATTCAGCAGTCTGCAAACACTTTCTCTGCAGAGTCCCAAAACAGGCGTTTTCAGCCCATTACCGGCATATGGAAGAAACAGCAGTAAGCACAGGGAAATATCTGCTTCTAAATCCAAAACGCAGCTATCTAACAGAACGGTTGTCAATGTGTGCACTCAACTTCCAGAGTTAAAACTGTGTGTGGATTCAGCAGTCTGCAAACACTTTCTCTGCAGAGTCCCAAAACAGGCGTTTTCAGCCCATTACCGGCATATGGAAGAAACAGCAGTAAGCTCAGGGAAATATCTGCTTCTAAATCCAAAACGCAGCTATCTAACAGAACGGTTGTCAATGTGTGCACTCAACTTCCAGAGTTAAACCCGTGTGTGGATTCAGCAGTCTGCAAACATCTTCTCTGCAGAGTCCCAAAACAGGCGTTTTCAGCCCATTACCGGCATATGGAAGAAACAGCAGTAAGCACAGGGAAATATCTGCTTCTAAATCCAAAACGCAGCTATCTAACAGAACGGTTGTCAATGTGTGCACTCAACTTCCAGAGTTAAACCCGTGTGTGGATTCAGCAGTCTGCAAACTCTTTCTCTGCAGAGTCGCAAAACAGGCGTTTTCAGCCCATTACCGGCATATGGAAGAAACAGCATTAAGCACAGGGAAATATCCGCTTCTAAATCCAAAACGCAGCTATCTAACAGAACGGTTGTCAATGTGTGCACTCAACTTCCAGAGTTAAACCCGTGTGTGGATTCAGCAGTCTGCAAACACTTTCTCTGCAGAGTCCCAAAACAGCCGTTTTCAGCCCATTACCGGCATATGAAAGAAACAGCAGTAAGCACAGGGAAATATCCGCTTCTAAATCCAAAACGCAGCTATCTAACAGAACGGTTGTCAATGTGTGCACTCAACTTCCAGAGTTAATCCCGTGTGTGGATTCAGCAGTCTGCAAACACTTTCTCTGCAGAGTCCCAAAACAGGCGTTTTCAGCCCATTACCGGCATATGGAAGAAACAGCAGTCAGCACAGGGAAATATCTGCTTCTAAATCCAAAACGCAGCTATCTAACAGAACGGTTGTCAATGTGTGCACTCAACTTCCAGAGTTAAACCCGTGTGTGGATTCAGCAGTCTGCAAACACTTTCTCTGCAGAGTCCCAAACCAGGCGTTTTCAGCCCATTACCGGCATATGGAAGAAACAGCAGTAAGCACAGGGAAATATCTGCTTCTAAATCCAAAACGCAGCTATCTAACAGAACGGTTGTCAATGTGTGCACTCAACTTCCAGAGTTAAACCCGTGTGTGGATTCAGCAGTCTGCAAACACTTTCTCTGCAGAGTCCCAAAACAGGCGTTTTCAGCCCATTACCGGCATATGGAAGAAACAGCAGTAAGCACAGGGAAATATCTGCTTCTAAATCCAAAACGCAGCTATCTAACAGAACGGTTGTCAATGTGTGCACTCAACTTCGAGAGTTAAACCCGTGTGTGGATTCAGCAGTCTGCAAACACTTTCTCTGCAGAGTCCCAAAACAGGCGTTTTCAGCCCATTACCAGCATATGGAAGAAACAGCAGTAAGCACAGGGAAATATCTGCTTCTAAATCCAAAACGCAGCTATCTAACAGAACGGTTGTCAATGTGTGCACTCAACTTCCAGAGTTAAACCCGTGTGTGGATTCAGCAGTCTGCAAACACTTTCTCTGCAGAGTCCCAAAACAGGCGTTTTCAGCCCATTACCGGCATATGGAAGAAACAGCAGTAAGCACAGGGAAATATCTGCTTCTAAATCCAAAACGCAGCTATCTAACAGAACGGTTGTCAATGTGTGCACTCAACTTCCAGAGTTAAACCCGTGTGTGGATTCAGCAGTCTGCAAACACTTTCTCTGCAGAGTCCCAAAACAGGCGTTTTCAGCCCATTACCGGCATATGGAAGAAACAGCAGTAAGCACAGGGAAATATCTGCTTCTAAATCCAAAACGCAGCTATCTAACAGAACGGTTGTCAATGTGTGGACTCAACTTCCAGAGTTAAACCCGTGTGTGGATTCAGCAGTCTGCAAACACTTTCTCTGCAGAGTCCCAAAACAGGCGTTTTCAGCCCATTACCGGCATATGGAAGAAACAGCAGTAAGCACAGGGAAATATCTGCTTCTAAATCCAAAACGCAGCTATCTAACAGAACGGTTGTCAATGTGTGCACTCAACTTCCAGAGTTAAACCCGTGTGTGGATTCGGCAGTCTGCAAACACTTTCTCTGCAGAGTCCCAAAACAGGCGTTTTCAGCCCATTACCGGCATATGGAAGAAACAGCAGTAAGCACAGGGAAATATCTGCTTCTAAATCCAAAACGCAGCTATCTAACAGAACGGTTGTCAATGTGTGCACTCAACTTCCAGAGTTAAACCCGTGTGTGGATTCGGCAGTCTGCAAACACTTTCTCTGCAGAGTCCCAAAACAGGCGTTTTCAGCCCATTACCGGCATATGGAAGAAACAGCAGTAAGCACAGGGAAATATCTGCTTCTAAATCCAAAACGCAGCTATCTTACAGAACGGTTGTCAATGTGTGCACTCAACTTCCAGAGTTAAACCAGTGTGTGGATTCAGCAGTCTGCAAACAACTTCTCTGCAGAGTCCCAAAACAGGCGTTTTCAGCCCATTACCGGCATATGGAAGAAACAGCAGTAAGCACAGGGAAATATCTGCTTCTAAATCCAAAACGCAGCTATCTAACAGAAGGGTTGTCAATGTGTGCACTCAACTTCCAGAGTTAAACCCGTGTGTGGATTCAGCAGTCTGCAAACACTTTCTCTGCAGAGTCCCAAAACAGGCGTTTTCAGCCCATTACCGGCATATGGAAGAAACAGCAGTAAGCACAGGGAAATATCTGCTTCTAAATCCAAAACGCAGCTATCTAACAGAAGGGTTGTCAATGTGTGCACTCAACTTCCAGAGTTAAACCCGTGTGTGGATTCAGCAGTCTGCAAACACTTTCTCTGCAGAGTCCCAAAACAGGCGTTTTCAGCCCATTACCGGCATATGGAAGAAACAGCAGTAAGCACAGGGAAATATCTGCTTCTAAATCCAAAACGCAGCTATCTAACAGAACGGTTGTCAATGTGTGCACTCCACTTCCAGAGTTAAGCCCGTGTGTGGATTCAGCAGTCTGCAAACACTTTCTCTGCAGAGTCCCAAAACAGGCGTTTTCAGCCCATTACCGGCATATGGAAGAAACAGCAGTAAGCACAGGGAAATATGTGCTTCTAAATCCAAAACGCAGCTATCTAACAGAACGGTTGTCAATCTGTGCACTCAACTTCCAGAGTTAAACCCGTGTGTGGATTCAGCAGTCTGCAAACACTTTCTCTGCAGAATCCCAAAACACGCGTTTTCAGCCCATTACCGGCATATGGAAGAAACAGCAGTAAGCACAGGGAAATATGTGCTTCTAAATCCAAAACGCAGCTATCTAACAGAACGGTTGTCAATGTGTGCACTCAACTTCCAGAGTTAAACCCGTGTGTGGATTCAGCAGTCTGCAAACACTTTCTCTGCAGAGTCCCAAAACAGGCGTTTTCAGCCCATTACCGGCATATGGAAGAAACAGCAGTAAGCACAGGGAAATATCTGCTTCTAAATCCAAAACGCAGCTATCTAACAGAACGGTTGTCAATGTGTGCACTCAACTTCCAGAGTTAAACCCGTGTGTGGATTCAGCAGTCTGCAAACACTTTCTCTGCAGAGTCCCAAAACAGGCGTTTTCAGCCCATTACCGGCATATGGAAGAAACAGCAGTAAGCACAGGGAAATATCTGCTTCTAAATCCAAAACGCAGCTATCTAACAGAACGGTTGTCAATGTGTGCACTCAACTTCCAGAGTTAAACCGGTGTGTGGATTCAGCAGTCTGCAAACACTTTCTCTGCAGAGTCCCAAAACAGGCGTTTTCAGCCCATTACCGGCATATGGAAGAAACAGCAGTAAGCACAGGGAAATATCTGCTTCTAAATCCAAAACGCAGCTATCTAACAGAACGGTTGTCAATGTGTGCACTCAACTTCCAGAGTTAAACCCGTGTGTGGATTCAGCAGTCTGCAAACATCTTCTCTGCAGAGTCCCAAAACAGGCGTTTTCAGCCCATTACCGGCATATGGAAGAAACAGCAGTCAGCACAGGGAAATATCTGCTTCTAAATCCAAAACGCAGCTATCTAACAGAACGGTTGTCAATGTGTGCACTCAACTTCCATAGTTAAACCCGTGTGTGGATTCAGCAGTCTGCAGAGACTTTCTCTGCAGAGTCCCAAAACAGGCGTTTTCTGCCCATTACCGGCATATGGAAGAAACAGCAGTAAGCACAGGGAAATATCTGCTTCTAAATCCAAAACGCAGCTATCTAACAGAACGGTTGTCAATGTGTGCACTCAACGTCCAGAGTTAAACCCGTGTGTGGATTCAGCAGTCTGCAAACACTTTCTCTGCAGAGTCCCAAAACAGGCGTTTTCAGCCCATTACCGGCATATGGAAGAAACAGCAGTAAGCACAGGGAAATATCTGCTTCTAAATCCAAAACGCAGCTATCTAACAGAACGGTTGTCAATGTGTGCACTCAACTTCCAGAGTTAAACCCGTGTGTGGATTCAGCAGTCTGCAAACACTTTCTCTGCAGAGTCCCAAAACAGGCGTTTTCAGCCCATTACCGGCATACGGAAGAAACAGCAGTAAGCCCAGGGAAATATCTGCTTCTAAATCCAAAACGCAGCTATCTAACAGAACGGTTGTCAATGTGTGCACTCAACTTCCAGAGTTAAGCCCGTGTGTGGATTCAGCAGTCTGCAAACACTTTCTCTGCAGAGTCCCAAAACAGGCGTTTTCAGCCCATTACCGGCATATGGAAGAAACAGCAGTAAGCACAGGGAAATATGTGCTTCTAAATCCAAAACGCAGCTATCTAACAGAACGGTTGTCAATCTGTGCACTCAACTTCCAGAGTTAAACCCGTGTGTGGATTCAGCAGTCTGCAAACACTTTCTCTGCAGAGTCCCAAAACAGGCGTTTTCAGCCCATTACCGGCATATGGAAGAAACAGCAGTAAGCACAGGGAAATATCTGCTTCTAAATCCAAAACGCAGCTATCTAGCAGAACGGTTGTCAATGTGTGCACTCAACTTCCAGAGTTAAACCCGTGTGTGGATTCAGCAGTATGCAAACATCTTCTCTGCAGAGTCCCAAAACAGGCGTTTTCAGCCCATTACCGGCATATGGAAGAAAGAGCAGTAAGCACAGGGAAATATCTGCTTCTAAATCCAAAACGCAGCTATCTAACAGAACGGTTGTCAATGTGTGCACTCAACTTCCAGAGTTAAACCCGTGTGTGGATTCAGCAGTCTGCAATCACTTTCTCTGCAGAGTCCCAAAACAGGCGTTTTCTGCCCATTACCGGCATATGGAAGAAACAGCAGTAAGCACAGGGAAATATCTGCTTCTAAATCCAAAACGCAGCTATCTAACAGAACGGTTGTCAATGTGTGCACTCAACTTCCAGAGTTAAACCCGTGTGTGGATTCAGCAGTCTGCAAACACTTTCTCTGCAGAGTCCCAAAACAGGCGTTTTCTGCCCATTACCGGCATATGGAAGAAACAGCAGTAAGCACAGGGAAATATCTGCTTCTAAATCCAAAACGCAGCTATCTAACAGAACGGTTGTCAATGTGTGCACTCAACTTCCAGAGTTAAACCCGTGTGTGGATTCAGCAGTCTGCAAACACTTTCTCTGCAGAGTCCCAAAACAGGCGTTTTCAGCCCATTACCGGCATATGGAAGAAACAGCAGTAAGCACAGGGAAATATCTGCTTCTAAATCCAAAACGCAGCTATCTAACAGAACGGTTGTCAATGTGTGCACTCAACTTCCAGAGTTAAGCCCGTGTGTGTATTCAGCAGTCTGCAAACACTTTCTCTGCAGAGTCCCAAAACAGGCGTTTTCAGCCCATTACCGGCATATGGAAGAAACAGCAGTAAGCACAGGGAAATATGTGCTTCTAAATCCAAAACGCAGCTATCTAACAGAACGGTTGTCAATCTGTGCACTCAACTTCCAGAGTTAAACCCGTGTGTGGATTCAGCAGTCTGCAAACACTTTCTCTGCAGAGTCCCAAAACAGGCGTTTTCAGCCCATTACCGGCATATGGAAGAAACAGCAGTAAGCACAGGGAAATATGTGCTTCTAAATCCAAAACGCAGCTATCTAACAGAACGGTTGTCAATGTGTGCACTCAACTTCCAGAGTTAAACCCGTGTGTGGATTCAGCAGTCTGCAAACACTTTCTCTGCAGAGTCCCAAAACAGGCGTTTTCAGCCCATTACCGGCATATGGAAGAAACAGCAGTAAGCACAGGGAAATATCTGCTTCTAAATCCAAAACGCAGCTATCTAACAGAACGGTTGTCAATGTGTGCACTCAACTTCCAGAGTTAAACCCGTGTGTGGATTCAGCAGTCTGCAAACACTTTCTCTGCAGAGTCCCAAAACAGGCGTTTTCAGCCCATTACCGGCATATGGAAGAAACAGCAGTAAGCACAGGGAAATATCTGCTTCTAAATCCAAAACGCAGCTATCTAACAGAACGGTTGTCAATGTGTGCACTCAACTTCCAGAGTTAAACCGGTGTGTGGATTCAGCAGTCTGCAAACACTTTCTCTGCAGAGTCCCAAAACAGGCGTTTTCAGCCCATTACCGGCATATGGAAGAAACAGCAGTAAGCACAGGGAAATATCTGCTTCTAAATCCAAAACGCAGCTATCTAACAGAACGGTTGTCAATGTGTGCACTCAACTTCCAGAGTTAAACCCGTGTGTGGATTCAGCAGTCTGCAAACATCTTCTCTGCAGAGTCCCAAAACAGGCGTTTTCAGCCCATTACCGGCATATGGAAGAAACAGCAGTAAGCACAGGGAAATATCTGCTTCTAAATCCAAAACGCAGCTATCTAACAGAACGGTTGTCAATGTGTGCACTCAACTTCCAGAGTTAAACCCGTGTGTGGATTCAGCAGTCTGCAAACACTTTCTCTGCAGAGTCCCAAAACAGGCGTTTTCTGCCCATTACCGGCATATGGAAGAAACAGCAGTAAGCACAGGGAAATATCTGCTTCTAAATCCAAAACGCAGCTATCTAACAGAACGGTTGTCAATGTGTGCACTCAACTTCCAGAGTTAAACCCGTGTGTGGATTCAGCAGTCTGCAAACACTTTCTCTGCAGAGTCCCAAAACAGGCGTTTTCTGCCCATTACCGGCATATGGAAGAAACAGCAGTAAGCACAGGGAAATATCTGCTTCTAAATCCAAAACGCAGCTATCTAACAGAACGGTTGTCAATGTGTGAACTCAACTTCCAGAGTTAAACCCGTGTGTGGATTCAGCAGTCTGCAAACACTTTCTCTGCAGAGTCCCAAAACAGGCGTTTTCAGCCCATTACCTTCATATGGAAGAAACAGCAGTAAGCTCAGGGAAATATCTGCTTCTAAATCAAAAACGCAGCTTTCTAACAGAACGGTTGTCAATGTGTGCACTCAACTTCCAGAGTTAAACCCGTGTGTGGATTCAGCAGTCTGCAAACACTTTCTCTGCAGAGTCCCAAACCAGGCGTTTTCAGCCCATTACCTTCATATGGAAGAAACAGCAGTAAGCACAGGGAAATATCTGCTTCTAAATCCAAAACGCAGCTATCTAACAGAACGGTTGTCAGTGTGTGCACTCAACTTCCAGAGTTAAACCCGTGTGTGGATTCAGCAGTCTGCAAACACTTTCTCTGCAGAGTCCCAAAACAGGCGTTTTCAGCCCATTACCGGCATATGGAAGAAACAGCAGTAAGCACAGGGAAATATCTGCTTCTAAATCCAAAACGCAGCTATCTA
Organism: Aotus nancymaae; assembly: GCF_030222135.1. Classification (NCBI taxonomy): domain Eukaryota; kingdom Metazoa; phylum Chordata; class Mammalia; order Primates; family Aotidae; genus Aotus; species Aotus nancymaae. Next base: position 38,930 of record NW_026988877.1, read on the forward strand.
ACAGAACGGTTGTCAATGTGTGCACTCAACTTCCAGAGTTAAACCCGTGTGTGGATTCAGCAGTCTGCAAACACTTTCTCTGCAGAGTCCCAAAACAGGCGTTTTCTGCCCATTACCGGCATATGGAAGAAACAGCAGTAAGCACAGGGAAATATCTGCTTCTAAATCCAAAACGCAGCTATCTAACAGAACGGTTGTCAATGTGTGCACTCAACTTCCAGAGTTAAACCCGTGTGTGGATTCAGCAGTCTGCAAACACTTTCTCTGCAGAGTCCCAAAACAGGCGTTTTCAGCCCATTACCGGCATATGGAAGAAACAGCAGTCAGCACAGGGAAATATCTGCTTCTAAATCCAAAACGCAGCTATCTAACAGAACGGTTGTCAATGTGTGCACTCAACTTCCAGAGTTAAACCCGTGAGTGGATTCAGCAGTCTGCAAACATCTTCTCTGCAGAGTCCCAAAACAGGCGTTTTCAGCCCATTACCGGCATATGGAAGAAACAGCAGTAAGCACAGGGAAATATCTGCTTCTAAATCCAAAACGCAGCTATCTAACAGAACGGTTGTCAATGTGTGCACTCAACTTCCAGAGTTAAACCCGTGTGTGGATTCAGCAGTCTGCAAACACTTTCTCTGCAGAGTCCCAAAACAGGCGTTTTCTGCCCATTACCGGCATATGGAAGAAACAGCAGTAAGCACAGGGAAATATCTGCTTCTAAATCCAAAACGCAGCTATCTAACAGAACGGTTGTCAATGTGTGCACTCAACTTCCAGAGTTAAACCAGTGTGTGGATTCAGCAGTCTGCAAACACTTTCTCTGCAGAGTCCCAAAACAGGCGTTTTCAGCCCATTACCGGCATAGGGAAGAAACAGCAGTAAGCACAGGGAAATATCTGCTTCTAAATCCAAAACGCAGCTATCTAACAGAACGGTTGTCAATGTGTGCACTCAACTTCCAGAGCTAAACCGGTGTGTGGATTCAGCAGTCTGCAAACACTTTCTCTGCAGAGTCCCAAAACAGGCGTTTTCAGCCCATTACCGGCATATGGAAGAAACAGCAGTAAGCACAGGGAAATATCTGCTTCTAAATCCAAAACGCAGCTATCTAACAGAACGGTTGTCAATGTGTGCACTCAACTTCCAGAGTTAAACCCGTGTGTGGATTCAGCAGTCTGCAAACACTTTCTCTGCAGAGTCCCAAAACAGGCGTTTTCAGCCCATTACCGGCATATGGAAGAAACAGCAGTAAGCACAGGGAAATATGTGCTTCTAAATCCAAAACGCAGCTATCTAACAGAACGGTTGTCAATGTGTGCACTCAACTTCCAGAGTTAAACCCGTGTGTGGATTCAGCAGTCTGCAAACACTTTCTCTGCAGAGTCCCAAAACAGGCGTTTTCAGCCCATTACCGGCATATGGAAGAAACAGCAGTAAGCACAGGGAAATATCTGCTTCTAAATCCAAAACGCAGCTATCTAACAGAACGGTTGTCAATGTGTGCACTCAACTTCCAGAGTTAAACCCGTGTGTGGATTCAGCAGTCTGCAAACACTTTCTCTGCAGAGTCCCAAACCAGGCGTTTTCAGCCCATTACCGGCATATGGAAGAATCAGCAGTAAGCACAGGGAAATATCTGCTTCTAAATCCAAAACGCAGCTATCTAACAGAATGGTTGTCAATGTGTGCACTCAACTTCCAGAGCTAAACCGGTGTGTGGATTCAGCAGTCTGCAAACACTTTCTCTGCAGAGTCCCAAAACAGGCGTTTTCAGCCCATTACCGGCATTTGGAAGAAACAGCATTAAGCACAGGGAAATATCCGCTTCTAAATCCAAAACGCAGCTATCTAACAGAACGGTTGTCAATGTGTGCACTCAACTTCCAGAGTTAAACCCGTGTGTGGATTCAGCAGTCTGCAAACACTTTCTCTGCAGAGTCCCAAAACAGCCGTTTTCAGCCCATTACCGGCATATGAAAGAAACAGCAGTAAGCACAGGGAAATATCCGCTTCTAAATCCAAAACGCAGCTATCTAACAGAACGGTTGTCAATGTGTGCACTCAACTTCCAGAGTTAATCCCGTGTGTGGATTCAGCATTCTGCAAACACTTTCTCTGCAGAGTCCCAAAACAGGCGTTTTCAGCCCATTACCGGCATATGGAAGAAACAGCAGTCAGCACAGGGAAATATCTGCTTCTAAATCCAAAACGCAGCTATCTAACAGAACGGTTGTCAATGTGTGCACTCAACTTCCAGAGTTAAACCCGTGTGTGGATTCAGCAGTCTGCAAACACTTTCTCTGCAGAGTCCCAAACCAGGCGTTTTCAGCCCATTACCGGCATATGGAAGAAACAGCAGTAAGCACAGGGAAATATCTGCTTCTAAATCCAAAACGCAGCTATCTAACAGAACGGTTGTCAATGTGTGCACTCAACTTCCAGAGTTAAACCCGTGTGTGGATTCAGCAGTCTGCAAACACTTTCTCTGCAGAGTCCCAAAACAGGCGTTTTCAGCCCATTACCGGCATATGGAAGAAACAGCAGTCAGCACAGGGAAATATCTGCTTCTAAATCCAAAACGCAGCTATCTAACAGAACGGTTGTCAATGTGTGCACTCAACTTCCAGAGTTAAACCCGTGTGTGGATTCAGCAGTCTGCAAACACTTTCTCTGCAGAGTCCCAAAACAGGCGTTTTCAGCCCTTTACCGGCATATGGAAGAAACAGCAGTAAGCACAGGGAAATATCTGCTTCTAAATCCAAAATGCAGCTATCTAACAGAACGGTTGTCAATGTGTGCACTCAACTTCCAGAGTTAAACCCGTGTGTGGATTCAGCAGTCTGCAAACACTTTCTCTGCAGAGTCCCAAAACAGGCGTTTTCAGCCCATTACCGGCATATGGAAGAAACAGCAGTAAGCACAGGGAAATATCTGCTTCTAAATCCAAAACGCAGCTATCTAACAGAACGGTTGTCAATGTGTGCACTCAACTTCCAGAGTTAAACCCGTGTGTGGATTCAGCAGTCTGCAAACACTTTCTCTGCAGAGTCCCAAAACAGGCGTTTTCAGCCCATTACCGGCATATGGAAGAAACAGCAGTAAGCACAGGGAAATATCTGCTTCTAAATCCAAAACGCAGCTATCTAACAGAACGGTTGTCAATGTGTGCACTCAACTTCCAGAGTTAAACCGGTGTGTGGATTCAGCAGTCTGCAAACACTTTCTCTGCAGAGTCCCAAAACAGGCGTTTTCAGCCCATTACCGGCATATGGAAGAAACAGCAGTAAGCACAGGGAAATATCTGCTTCTAAATCCAAAACGCAGCTATCTAACAGAACGGTTGTCAATGTGTGCACTCAACTTCCAGAGTTAAACCAGTGTGTGGATTCAGCAGTCTGCAAACATCTTCTCTGCAGAGTCCCAAAACAGGCGTTTTCAGCCCATTACCGGCATATGGAAGAAACAGCAGTAAGCACAGGGAAATATCTGCTCCTAATTCCAAAACGAAGCCATCTAACAGAACGGTTGTCAATGTGTGCACTCAACTTCCAGAGTTAAACCAGTGTGTGGATTCAGCAGTCTGCAAACACTTTCTCTGCAGAGTCCCAAAACAGGCGTTTTCTGCCCATTACCGGCATATGGAAGAAACAGCAGTAAGCACAGGGAAATATCTGCTTCTAAATCCAAAACGCAGCTATCTAACAGAACGGTTGTCAATATGTGCACTCAACTTCCAGAGTTAAACCCGTGTGTGGATTCAGCAGTCTGCAAACACTTTCTCTGCAGAGTCCCAAAACAGGCGTTTTCAGCCCATTACCGGCATATGGAAGAAACAGCAGTAAGCACAGGGAAATATCTGCTTCTAAATCCAAAACGCAGCTATCTAACAGAACGGTTGTCAATGTGTGCACTCAATTTCCAGAGTTAAACCCGTGTGTGGATTCAGCAGTCTGCAAACACTTTCTCTGCAGAGTCCCAAAACAGGCGTTTTCTGCCCATTACCGGCATATGGAAGAAACAGCAGTAAGCACAGGGAAATATCTGCTTCTAAATCCAAAACGCAGCTATCTAACAGAACGGTTGTCAATGTGTGCACTCAACTTCCAGAGTTAAACCCGTCTGTGGATTCAGCAGTCTGCAAACACTTTCTCTGCAGAGTCCCAAAACAGGCGTTTTCAGCCCATTACCGGCATATGGAAGAAACAGCAGTAAGCACAGGGAAATATCTGCTTCTAAATCCAAAACGCAGCTATCTAACAGAACGGTTGTCAATGTGTGCACTCAACTTCCAGAGTTAAACCCGTGTGTGGATTCAGCAGTCTGCAAACACTTTCTCTGCAGAGTCCCAAACCAGGCGTTTTCAGCCCATTACCGGCATATGGAAGAATCAGCAGTAAGCACAGGGAAATATCTGCTTCTAAATCCAAAACGCAGCTATCTAACAGAATGGTTGTCAATGTGTGCACTCAACTTCCAGAGCTAAACCGGTGTGTGGATTCAGCAGTCTGCAAACACTTTCTCTGCAGAGTCCCAAAACAGGCGTTTTCAGCCCATTACCGGCATATGGAAGAAACAGCATTAAGCACAGGGAAATATCCGCTTCTAAATCCAAAACGCAGCTATCTAACAAAACGGTTGTCAATGTGTGCACTCAACTTCCAGAGTTAAACCCGTGTGTGGATTCAGCAGTCTGCAAACACTTTCTCTGCAGAGTCCCAAAACAGCCGTTTTCAGCCCATTACCGGCATATGAAAGAAACAGCAGTAAGCACAGGGAAATATCCGCTTCTAAATCCAAAACGCAGCTATCTAACAGAACGGTTGTCAATGTGTGCACTCAACTTCCAGAGTTAATCCCGTGTGTGGATTCAGCATTCTGCAAACACTTTCTCTGCAGAGTCCCAAAACAGGCGTTTTCAGCCCATTACCGGCATATGGAAGAAACAGCAGTCAGCACAGGGAAATATCTGCTTCTAAATCCAAAACGCAGCTATCTAACAGAACGGTTGTCAATGTGTGCACTCAACTTCCAGAGTTAAACCCGTGTGTGGATTCAGCAGTCTGCAAACACTTTCTCTGCAGAGTCCCAAAACAGGCGTTTTCAGCCCATTACCGGCATATGGAAGAAACAGCAGTAAGCACAGGGAAATATCTGCTTCTAAATCCAAAACGCAGCTATCTAACAGAACGGTTGTCAATGTGTGCACTCAACTTCCAGAGTTAAACCGGTGTGTGGATTCAGCAGTCTGCAAACACTTTCTCTGCAGAGTCCCAAAACAGGCGTTTTCAGCCCATTACCGGCATATGGAAGAAACAGCAGTAAGCACAGGGAAATATCTGCTTCTAAATCCAAAACGCAGCTATCTAACAGAACGGTTGTCAATGTGTGCACTCAACTTCCAGAGTTAAACCAGTGTGTGGATTCAGCAGTCTGCAAACATCTTCTCTGCAGAGTCCCAAAACAGGCGTTTTCAGCCCATTACCGGCATATGGAAGAAACAGCAGTAAGCACAGGGAAATATCTGCTCCTAATTCCAAAACGAAGCCATCTAACAGAACGGTTGTCAATGTGTGCACTCAACTTCCAGAGTTAAACCAGTGTGTGGATTCAGCAGTCTGCAAACACTTTCTCTGCAGAGTCCCAAAACAGGCGTTTTCTGCCCATTACCGGCATATGGAAGAAACAGCAGTAAGCACAGGGAAATATCTGCTTCTAAATCCAAAACGCAGCTATCTAACAGAACGGTTGTCAATATGTGCACTCAACTTCCAGAGTTAAACCCGTGTGTGGATTCAGCAGTCTGCAAACACTTTCTCTGCAGAGTCCCAAAACAGGCGTTTTCAGCCCATTACCGGCATATGGAAGAAACAGCAGTAAGCACAGGGAAATATCTGCTTCTAAATCCAAAACGCAGCTATCTAACAGAACGGTTGTCAATGTGTGCACTCAATTTCCAGAGTTAAACCCGTGTGTGGATTCAGCAGTCTGCAAACACTTTCTCTGCAGAGTCCCAAAACAGGCGTTTTCTGCCCATTACCGGCATATGGAAGAAACAGCAGTAAGCACAGGGAAATATCTGCTTCTAAATCCAAAACGCAGCTATCTAACAGAACGGTTGTCAATGTGTGCACTCAACTTCCAGAGTTAAACCAGTGTGTGGATTCAGCAGTCTGCAAACACTTTCTCTGCAGAGTCCCAAAACAGGCGTTTTCAGCCCATTACCGGCATATGGAAGAAACAGCAGTAAGCACAGGGAAATATCTGCTTCTAAATCCAAAACGCAGCTATCTAACAGAACGTTTGTCAATGTGTGCACTCAACTTCCAGAGTTAAACCCGTGTGTGGATTCAGCAGTCTGCAAACACTTTCTCTGCAGAGTCCCAAAACAGGCGTTTTCAGCCCATTACCGGCATATGGAAGAAACAGCAGTAAGCACAGGGAAATATCTGCTTCTAAATCCAAAACGCAGCTATCTAACAGAACGGTTGTCAATGTGTGCACTCAACTTCCAGAGTTAAACCCGTGTGTGGATTCAGCAGTCTGCAAACACTTTCTCTGCAGAGTCCCAAAACAGGCGTTTTCAGCCCATTACCGGCATATGGAAGAAACAGCAGTAAGCACAGGGAAATATCTGCTTCTAAATCCAAAACGCAGCTATCTAACAGAACGGTTGTCAATGTGTGCACTCAACTTCCAGAGTTAAACCCGTGTGTGGATTCAGCAGTCTGCAAACACTTTCTCTGCAGAGTCCCAAAACAGGCGTTTTCAGCCCATTACCGGCATATGGAAGAAACAGCAGTAAGCACAGGGAAATATCTGCTTCTAAATCCAAAACGCAGCTATCTAACAGAACGGTTGTCAATGTGTGCACTCAACTTCCAGAGTTAAACCCGTGTGTGGATTCAGCAGTCTGCAAACACTTTCTCTGCAGAGTCCCAAACCAGGCGTTTTCAGCCCATTACCGGCATATGGAAGAATCAGCAGTAAGCACAGGGAAATATCTGCTTCTAAATCCAAAACGCAGCTATCTAACAGAATGGTTGTCAATGTGTGCACTCAACTTCCAGAGCTAAACCGGTGTGTGGATTCAGCAGTCTGCAAACACTTTCTCTGCAGAGTCCCAAAATAGGCGTTTTCAGCCCATTACCGGCATATGGAAGAAACAGCATTAAGCACAGGGAAATATCCGCTTCTAAATCCAAAACGCAGCTATCTAACAGAACGGTTGTCAATGTGTGCACTCAACTTCCAGAGTTAAACCCGTGTGTGGATTCAGCAGTCTGCAAACACATTCTCTGCAGAGTCCCAAAACAGCCGTTTTCAGCCCATTACCGGCATATGAAAGAAACAGCAGTAAGCACAGGGAAATATCCGCTTCTAAATCCAAAACGCAGCTATCTAACAGAACGGTTGTCAATGTGTGCACTCAACTTCCAGAGTTAATCCCGTGTGTGGATTCAGCATTCTGCAAACACTTTCTCTGCAGAGTCCCAAAACAGGCGTTTTCAGCCCATTACCGGCATATGGAAGAAACAGCAGTCAGCACAGGGAAATATCTGCTTCTAAATCCAAAACGCAGCTATCTAACAGAACGGTTGTCAATGTGTGCACTCAACTTCCAGAGTTAAACCCGTGTGTGGATTCAGCAGTCTGCAAACACTTTCTCTGCAGAGTCCCAAACCAGGCGTTTTCAGCCCATTACCGGCATATGGAAGAAACAGCAGTAAGCACAGGGAAATATCTGCTTCTAAATCCAAAACGCAGCTATCTAACAGAACGGTTGTCAATGTGTGCACTCAACTTCCAGAGTTAAACCCGTGTGTGGATTCAGCAGTCTGCAAACACTTTCTCTGCAGAGTCCCAAAACAGGCGTTTTCAGCCCATTACCGGCATATGGAAGAAACAGCAGTCAGCACAGGGAAATATCTGCTTCTAAATCCAAAACGCAGCTATCTAACAGAACGGTTGTCAATGTGTGCACTCAACTTCCAGAGTTAAACCCGTGTGTGGATTCAGCAGTCTGCAAACACTTTCTCTGCAGAGTCCCAAAACAGGCGTTTTCAGCCCTTTACCGGCATATGGAAGAAACAGCAGTAAGCACAGGGAAATATCTGCTTCTAAATCCAAAATGCAGCTATCTAACAGAACGGTTGTCAATGTGTGCACTCAACTTCCAGAGTTAAACCCGTGTGTGGATTCAGCAGTCTGCAAACACTTTCTCTGCAGAGTCCCAAAACAGGCGTTTTCAGCCCATTACCGGCATATGGAAGAAACAGCAGTAAGCACAGGGAAATATCTGCTTCTAAATCCAAAACGCAGCTATCTAACAGAACGGTTGTCAATGTGTGCACTCAACTTCCAGAGTTAAACCCGTGTGTGGATTCAGCAGTCTGCAAACACTTTCTCTGCAGAGTCCCAAAACAGGCGTTTTCAGCCCATTACCGGCATATGGAAGAAACAGCAGTAAGCATAGGGAAATATCTGCTTCTAAATCCAAAACGCAGCTATCTAACAGAACGGTTGTCAATGTGTGCACTCAACTTCCAGAGTTAAACCGGTGTGTGGATTCAGCAGTCTGCAAACACTTTCTCTGCAGAGTCCCAAAACAGGCGTTTTCAGCCCATTACCGGCATATGGAAGAAACAGCAGTCAGCACAGGGAAATATCTGCTTCTAAATCCAAAACGCAGCTATCTAACAGAACGGTTGTCAATGTGTGCACTCAACTTCCGGAGTTAAACCAGTGTGTGGATTCAGCAGTCTGCAAACATCTTCTCTGCAGAGTCCCAAAACAGGCGTTTTCAGCCCATTACCGGCATATGGAAGAAACAGCAGTAAGCACAGGGAAATATCTGCTTCTAAATACAAAACGCAGCTATCTAACAGAACGGTTGTCAATGTGTGCACTCAACTTCCAGAGCTAAACCCGTGTGTGGATTCAGCAGTCTGCAAACACTTTCTCTGCAGAGTCCCAAAACAGGCGTTTTCAGCCCATTACCGGCATACGGAAGAAACAGCAGTAAGCACAGGGAAATATCCGCTTCTAAATCCAAAACGCAGCTATCTAACAGAACGGTTGTCAATGTGTGCACTCAACTTCCAGAGTTAAACCCGTGTGTGGATTCAGCAGTCTGCAAACACTTTCTCTGCAGAGTCCCAAAACAGGCGTTTTCAGCCCATTACCGGCATATGGAAGAGCAGCAGTAAGCACAGGGAAATATCTGCTTCTAAATCCAAAACGCAGCTATCTAACAGAACGGTAGTCAATGTGTGCACTCAACTTCCAGAGTTAAACCCGTGAGTGGATTCAGCAGTCTGCAAACATCTTCTCTGCAGAGTCCGAAAACAGGCGTTTTCAGCCCATTACCGGCATATGGAAGAAACAGCAGTAAGCACAGGGAAATATCTGCTTCTAAATCCAAAACGCAGCTATCTAACAGAACGGTTGTCAATGTGTGCACTCAATTTCCAGAGTGAAACCCGTGTGTGGATTCAGCAGTCTGCAAACACTTTCTCTGCAGAGTCCCAAACCAGGCGTTTTCAGCCCATTACCGGCATATGGAAGAAACAGCAGTAAGCACAGGGAAATATCTGCTTCTAAATCCAAAACGCAGCTATCTAACAGAACGGTTGTCAATGTGTGCACTCAACTTCCAGAGTTAAACCAGTGTGTGGATTCAGCAGTCTGCAAACATCTTCTCTGCAGAGTCCCAAAACAGGCGTTTTCAGCCCATTACCGGCATATGGAAGAAACAACAGTAAGCCCAGGGAAATATCTGCTTCTAAATCCAAAACGCAGCTATCTAACAGAACGGTTGTCAATGGGTGCACTTCACATCCAGAGTTAAACCCGTGTGTGGATCCAGCAGTCTGCAAACACTTTCTCTGCAGAGTCCCAAAACAGGCGTTTTCAGCCCATTACCGGCATATGGAAGAAACAGCAGTAAGCACAGGGAAATATCTGCTTCTAAATCCAAAACGCAGCTATCTAACAGAACGGTTGTCAATGTGTGCACTCAACTTCCAGAGTTAACCCCGTGTGTGGATTCAGCAGTCTGCAAACACTTTCTCTGCAGAGTCCCAAAACAGGCGTTTTCAGCCCATTACCGGCATATGGAAGAAACAGCAGTCAGCACAGGGAAATATCTGCTTCTAAATCCAAAACGCAGCTATCTAACAGAACGGTTGTCAATGTGTGCACTCAACTTCCGGAGTTAAACCAGTGTGTGGATTCAGCAGTCTGCAAACATCTTCTCTGCAGAGTCCCAAAACAGGCGTTTTCAGCCCATTACCGGCATATGGAAGAAACAGCAGTAAGCACAGGGAAATATCTGCTTCTAAATACAAAACGCAGCTATCTAACAGAACGGTTGTCAATGTGTGCACTCAACTTCCAGAGCTAAACCCGTGTGTGGATTCAGCAGTCTGCAAACACTTTCTCTGCAGAGTCCCAAAACAGGCGTTTTCAGCCCATTACCGGCATACGGAAGAAACAGCAGTAAGCACAGGGAAATATCCGCTTCTAAATCCAAAACGCAGCTATCTAACAGAACGGTTGTCAATGTGTGCACTCAACTTCCAGAGTTAAACCCGTGTGTGGATTCAGCAGTCTGCAAACACTTTCTCTGCAGAGTCCCAAAACAGGCGTTTTCAGCCCATTACCGGCATATGGAAGAGCAGCAGTAAGCACAGGGAAATATCTGCTTCTAAATCCAAAACGCAGCTATCTAACAGAACGGTAGTCAATGTGTGCACTCAACTTCCAGAGTTAAACCCGTGAGTGGATTCAGCAGTCTGCAAACATCTTCTCTGCAGAGTCCGAAAACAGGCGTTTTCAGCCCATTACCGGCATATGGAAGAAACAGCAGTAAGCACAGGGAAATATCTGCTTCTAAATCCAAAACGCAGCTATCTAACAGAACGGTTGTCAATGTGTGCACTCAATTTCCAGAGTGAAACCCGTGTGTGGATTCAGCAGTCTGCAAACACTTTCTCTGCAGAGTCCCAAACCAGGCGTTTTCAGCCCATTACCGGCATATGGAAGAAACAGCAGTAAGCACAGGGAAATATCTGCTTCTAAATCCAAAACGCAGCTATCTAACAGAACGGTTGTCAATGTGTGCACTCAACTTCCAGAGTTAAACCAGTGTGTGGATTCAGCAGTCTGCAAACATCTTCTCTGCAGAGTCCCAAAACAGGCGTTTTCAGCCCATTACCGGCATATGGAAGAAACAACAGTAAGCCCAGGGAAATATCTGCTTCTAAATCCAAAACGCAGCTATCTAACAGAACGGTTGTCAATGGGTGCACTTCACATCCAGAGTTAAACCCGTGTGTGGATCCAGCAGTCTGCAAACACTTTCTCTGCAGAGTCCCAAAACAGGCGTTTTCAGCCCATTACCGGCATATGGAAGAAACAGCAGTAAGCACAGGGAAATATCTGCTTCTAAATCCAAAACGCAGCTATCTAACAGAACGGTTGTCAATGTGTGCACTCAACTTCCAGAGTTAACCCCGTGTGTGGATTCAGCAGTCTGCAAACACTTTCTCTGCAGAGTCCCAAAACAGGCGTTTTCAGCCCATTACCGGCATATGGAAGAAACAACAGTAAGCAAAGGGAAATATCTGCTTCTAAATCCAAAACGCAGCTATCTAACAGAACGGTTGTCAATGTGTGCACTCAACTTCCAGAGTTAAACCCGTGTGTGGATTCAGCAGTCTGCAAACACTTTCTCTGCAGAGTCCCAAAACAGGCGTTTTCAGCCCATTACCGGCATATGGAAGAAACAGCAGTAAGCACAGGGAAATATCTGCTTCTAAATCCAAAACGCAGCTATCTAACAGAACGGTTGTCAATGTGTGCACTCAACTTCCAGAGTTAAACCAGTGTGTGGATTCAGCAGTCTGCAAACACTTTCTCTGCAGAGTCCCAAAACAGGCGTTTTCAGCCCATTACCGGCATATGGAAGAAACAGCAGTAAGCACAGGGAAATATCTGCGTCTAAATCCAAAACGCAGCTATCTAACAGAACGGTTGTCAATGTGTGCACGCAACTTCCAGAGCTAAACCGGTGTGTGGATTCAGCAGTCTGCAAACACTTTCTCTGCAGAGTCCCAAAACAGGCGTTTTCAGCCCATTACCGGCATATGGAAGAAACAGCATTAAGCACTGGGAAATATCCGCTTCTAAATCCAAAACGCAGCTATCTAACAGAACGCTTGTCAATGTGTGCACTCAACTTCCAGAGTTAAACCCGTGTGTGGATTCAGCAGTCTGCAAACACTTTCTCTGCAGAGTCCCAAAACAGCCGTTTTCAGCCCATTACCGACATATGAAAGAAACAGCAGTAAGCACAGGGAAATATCCGCTTCTCAATCCAAAACGCAGCTATCTAACAGAACGGTTGTCAATGTGTGCACTCAACTTCCAGAGTTAATCCCGTGTGTGGATTCAGCAGTCTGCAAACACTTTCTCTGCAGAGTCCCAAAACAGGCGTTTTCAGCCCATTACCGGCATATGGAAGAAACAGCAGTCAGCACAGGGAAATATCTGCTTCTAAATCCAAAACGCAGCTATCTAACAGAACGGTTGTCAATGTGTGCACTCAACTTCCAGAGTTAAACCCGTGTGTGGATTCAGCAGTCTGCAAACACTTTCTCTGCAGAGTCCCAAAACAGGCGTTTTCAGCCCATTACCGGCATATGGAAGAAACAGCAGTAAGCACAGGGAAATATCTGCTTCTAAATCCAAAACGCAGCTATCTAACAGAACGGTTGTCAATGTGTGCACTCAACTTCCAGAGTTAAACCCGTGTGTGGATTCAGCAGTCTGCAAACACTTTCTCTGCAGAGTCCCAAAACAGGCGTTTTCAGCCCATTACCGGCATATGGAAGAAACAGCAGTAAGCACAGGGAAATATCTGCTTCTAAATCCAAAACGCAGCTATCTAACAGAACGGTTGTCAATGTGTGCACTCAACTTCCAGAGTTAAACCCGTGTGTGGATTCAGCAGTCTGCAAACACTTTCTCTGCAGAGTCCCAAAACAGGCGTTTTCAGCCCATTACCGGCATATGGAAGAAACAGCAGTAAGCACAGGGAAATATCTGCTTCTAAATCGAAAACGCAGCTATCTAACAGAACGGTTGTCAATGTGTGCACTCAACTTCCAGAGTTAAACCCGTGTGTGGATTCAGCAGTCTGCAAACACTTTCTCTGCAGAGTCCCAAAACAGGCGTTTTCAGCCCATTACCGGCATATGGAAGAAACAGCAGTAAGCACAGGGAAATATCTGCTTCTAAATCCAAAACGCAGCTATCTAACAGAACGGTTGTCAATGTGTGCACTCAACTTCCAGAGTTAAACCCGTGTGTGGATTCAGCAGTCTGCAAACACTTTCTCTGCAGAGTCCCAAAACAGGCGTTTTCAGCCCATTACCGGCATATGGAAGAAACAGCAGTAAGCACAGGGAAATATCTGCTTCTAAATCCAAAACGCAGCTATCTAACAGAACGGTTGTCAATGTGTGCACTCAACTTCCAGAGTTAAACCCGTGTGTGGATTTAGCAGTCTGCAAACATCTTCTCTGCAGAGTCCCAAAACAGGCGTTTTCAGCCCATTACCGGCATATGGAAGAAACAGCAGTAAGCACAGGGAAATATCTGCTTCTAAATTCAAAACGCAGCTATCTAACAGAACGGTTGTCAATGTGTGCACTCAACTTCCAGAGTTAAACCCGTGTGTGGATTCAGCAGTCTGCAAACACTTTCTCTGCAGAGTCCCAAAACAGGCGTTTTCTGCCCATTACCGGCATATGGAAGAAACAGCAGTAAGCACAGGGAAATATCTGCTTCTAAATCCAAAACACAGCTATCTAACAGAACGGTTGTCAATGTGTGCACTCAACTTCCAGAGTTAAACCCGTGTGTGGATTCAGCAGTCTGCAAACACTTTCTCTGCAGAGTCCCAAAACAGGCGTTTTCAGCCCATTACCGGCATATGGAAGAAACAGCAGTAAGCACAGGGAAATATCTGCTTCTAAATCCAAAACGCAGCTATCTAACAGAACGGTTGTCAATGTGTGCACTCAACTTCCAGAGTTAAACCCGTGTGTGGATTCAGCAGTCTGCAAACACTTTCTCTGCAGAGTCCCAAAACAGGCGTTTTCAGCCCATTACCGGCATATGGAAGAAACAGCAGTAAGCACAGGGAATTATCTGCTTCTAAATCCAAAACGCAGCTATCTAACAGAACGGTTGTCAATGTGTGCACTCAACTTCCAGAGTTAAACCCGTGTGTGGATTCAGCAGTCTGCAAACACTTTCTCTGCAGAGTCCCAAAACAGGCGTTTTCAGCCCATTACCGGCATATGGAAGAAACAGCAGTAAGCACAGGGAAATATCTGCTTCTAAATCCAAAACGCAGCTATCTAACAGAACGGTTGTCAATGTGTGCACTCAACTTCCAGAGTTAAACCCGTGTGTGGATTCAGCAGTCTGCAAACACTTTCTCTGCAGAGTCCCAAAACAGGCGTTTTCAGCCCATTACCGGCATATGGAAGAAACAGCAGTAAGCACAGGGAAATATCTGCTTCTAAATCCAAAACGCAGCTATCTAACAGAACGGTTGTCAATGTGTGCACTCAACTTCCAGAGTTAAACCCGTGTGTGGATTCAGCAGTCTGCAAACATCTTCTCTGCAGAGTCCCAAAACAGGCGTTTTCAGCCCATTACCGGCATATGGAAGAAACAGCACTAAGCACAGGGAAATATCTGCTTCTAAATTCAAAACGCAGCTATCTAACAGAACGGTTGTCAATGTGTGCACTCAACTTCCAGAGTTAAACCCGTGTGTGGATTCAGCAGTCTGCAAACACTTTCTCTGCAGAGTCCCAAAACAGGCGTTTTCTGCCCATTACCGGCATATGGAAGAAACAGCAGTAAGCACAGGGAAATATCTGCTTCTAAATCCAAAACGCAGCTATCTAACAGAACGGTTGTCAATGTGTGCACTCAACTTCCAGAGTTAAACCCGTGTGTGGATTCAGCAGTCTGCAAACACTTTCTCTGCAGAGTCCCAAAACAGGCGTTTTCAGCCCATTACCGGCATATGGAAGAAACAGCAGTAAGCACAGGGAAATATCTGCTTCTAAATCCAAAACGCAGCTATCTAACAGAACGGTTGTCAATGTGTGCACTCAACTTCCACAGTTAAACCCGTGTGTGGATTCAGCAGTCTGCAAACACTTTCTCTGCAGAGTCCCAAACCAGGCGTTTTCAGCCCATTACCTTCATATGGAAGAAACAGCAGTAAGCACAGGGAAATATCTGCTTCTAAATCAAAAACGCAGCTATCTAACAGAACGGTTGTCAATGTGTGCACTCAACTTCCAGAGTTAAACCCGTGTGTGGATTCAGCAGTCTGCAAACACTTTCTCTGCAGAGTCCCAAAACAGGCGTTTTCAGCCCATTACCGGCATATGGAAGAAACAGCAGTCAGCACAGGGAAATATCTGCTTCTAAATCCAAAACGCAGCTATCTAACAGAACGGTTGTCAATGTGTGCGCTCAAATTCCAGAGTTAAACCCGTGTGTGGATTCAGCAGTCTGCAAACACTTTCTCTGCAGAGTCCCAAAACAGGCGTTTTCAGCCCATTACCGGCATATGGAAGAAACAGCAGTAAGCACAGGGAAATATCTGCTTCTAAATCCAAAACGCAGCTATCTAACAGAACGGTTGTCAATGTGTGCACTCAACTTCCAGAGTTAAACCCGTGAGTGGATTCAGCAGTCTGCAAACATCTTCTCTGCAGAGTCCCAAAACAGGCGTTTTCAGCCCATTACCGGCATATGGAAGAAACAGCAGTAAGCACAGGGAAATATCTGCTTCTAAATCCAAAACGCAGCTATCTAACAGAACGGTTGTCAATGTGTGCACTCAACTTCCAGAGCTAAACCCGTGTGTGGATTCAGCAGTCTGCAAACACTTTCTCTGCAGAGTCCCAAAACAGGCGTTTTCAGCCCATTACCGGCATATGGAAGAAACAGCATTAAGCACAGGGAAATATCCGCTTCTAAATCCAAAACGCAGCTATCTAACAGAACGGTTGTCAATGTGTGCACTCAACTTCCAGAGTTAAACCCGTGTGTGGATTCAGCAGTCTGCAAACACTTTCTCTGCAGAGTCCCAAAACAGGCGTTTTCAGCCCATTACCGGCATATGGAAGAGCAGCAGTAAGCACAGGGAAATATCTGCTTCTAAATCCAAAACGCAGCTATCTAACAGAACGGTAGTCAATGTGTGCACTCAACTTCCAGAGTTAAACCCGTGAGTGGATTCAGCAGTCTGCAAACATCTTCTCTGCAGAGTCCGAAAACAGGCGTTTTCAGCCCATTACCGGCATATGGAAGAAACAGCAGTAAGCACAGGGAAATATCTGCTTCTAAATCCAAAACGCAGCTATCTAACAGAACGGTTGTCAATGTGTGCACTCAATTTCCAGAGTGAAACCCGTGTGTGGATTCAGCAGTCTGCAAACACTTTCTCTGCAGAGTCCCAAACCAGGCGTTTTCAGCCCATTACCGGCATATGGAAGAAACAGCAGTAAGCACAGGGAAATATCTGCTTCTAAATCCAAAACGCAGCTATCTAACAGAACGGTTGTCAATGTGTGCACTCAACTTCCAGAGTTAAACCAGTGTGTGGATTCAGCAGTCTGCAAACATCTTCTCTGCAGAGTCCCAAAACAGGCGTTTTCAGCCCATTACCGGCATATGGAAGAAACAACAGTAAGCCCAGGGAAATATCTGCTTCTAAATCCAAAACGCAGCTATCTAACAGAACGGTTGTCAATGGGTGCACTTCACATCCAGAGTTAAACCCGTGTGTGGATCCAGCAGTCTGCAAACACTTTCTCTGCAGAGTCCCAAAACAGGCGTTTTCAGCCCATTACTGGCATATGGAAGAAACAGCAGTAAGCACAGGGAAATATCTGCTTCTAAATCCAAAACGCAGCTATCTAACAGAACGGTTGTCAATGTGTGCACTCAACTTCCAGAGTTAACCCCGTGTGTGGATTCAGCAGTCTGCAAACACTTTCTCTGCAGAGTCCCAAAACAGGCGTTTTCAGCCCATTACCGGCATATGGAAGAAACAGCAGTAAGCAAAGGGAAATATCTGCTTCTAAATCCAAAACGCAGCTATCTAACAGAACGGTTGTCAATGTGTGCACTCAACTTCCAGAGTTAAACCCGTGTGTGGATTCAGCAGTCTGCAAACACTTTCTCTGCAGAGTCCCAAAACAGGCGTTTTCAGCCCATTACCGGCATATGGAAGAAACAGCAGTAAGCACAGGGAAATATCTGCTTCTAAATCCAAAACGCAGCTATCTAACAGAACGGTTGTCAATGTGTGCACTCAACTTCCAGAGTTAAACCAGTGTGTGGATTCAGCAGTCTGCAAACACTTTCTCTGCAGAGTCCCAAAACAGGCGTTTTCAGCCCATTACCGGCATATGGAAGAAACAGCAGTAAGCACAGGGAAATATCTGCGTCTAAATCCAAAACGCAGCTATCTAACAGAACGGTTGTCAATGTGTGCACGCAACTTCCAGAGCTAAACCGGTGTGTGGATTCAGCAGTCTGCAAACACTTTCTCTGCAGAGTCCCAAAACAGGCGTTTTCAGCCCATTACCGGCATATGGAAGAAACAGCATTAAGCACTGGGAAATATCCGCTTCTAAATCCAAAACGCAGCTATCTAACAGAACGCTTGTCAATGTGTGCACTCAACTTCCAGAGTTAAACCCGTGTGTGGATTCAGCAGTCTGCAAACACTTTCTCTGCAGAGTCCCAAAACAGCCGTTTTAAGCCCATTACCGACATATGAAAGAAACAGCAGTAAGCACAGGGAAATATCTGCTTCTCAATCCAAAACGCAGCTATCTAACAGAACGGTTGTCAATGTGTGCACTCAACTTCCAGAGTTAATCCCGTGTGTGGATTCAGCAGTCTGCAAACACTTTCTCTGCAGAGTCCCAAAACAGGCGTTTTCAGCCCATTACCGGCATATGGAAGAAACAGCAGTCAGCACAGGGAAATATCTGCTTCTAAATCCAAAACGCAGCTATCTAACAGAACGGTTGTCAATGTGTGCACTCAACTTCCAGAGTTAAACCCGTGTGTGGATTCAGCAGTCTGCAAACACTTTCTCTGCAGAGTCCCAAAACAGGCGTTTTCAGCCCATTACCGGCATATGGAAGAAACAGCAGTAAGCACAGGGAAATATCTGCTTCTAAATCCAAAACGCAGCTATCTAACAGAACGGTTGTCAATGTGTGCACTCAACTTCCAGAGTTAAACCCGTGTGTGGATTCAGCAGTCTGCTAACACTTTCTCTGCAGAGTCCCAAAACAGGCGTTTTCAGCCCATTACCGGCATATGGAAGAAACAGCAGTAAGCACAGGGAAATATCTGCTTCTAAATCCAAAACGCAGCTATCTAACAGAACGGTTGTCAATGTGTGCACTCAACTTCCAGAGTTAAACCCGTGTGTGGATTCAGCAGTCTGCAAACACTTTCTCTGCAGAGTCCCAAAACAGGCGTTTTCAGCCCATTACCGGCATATGGAAGAAACAGCAGTAAGCACAGGGAAATATCTGCTTCTAAATCGAAAACGCAGCTATCTAACAGAACGGTTGTCAATGTGTGCACTCAACTTCCAGAGTTAAACCCGTGTGTGGATTCAGCAGTCTGCAAACACTTTCTCTGCAGAGTCCCAAAACAGGCGTTTTCAGCCCATTACCGGCATATGGAAGAAACAGCAGTAAGCACAGGGAAATATCTGCTTCTAAATCCAAAACGCAGCTATCTAACAGAACGGTTGTCAATGTGTGCACTCAACTTCCAGAGTTAAACCCGTGTGTGGATTCAGCAGTCTGCAAACACTTTCTCTGCAGAGTCCCAAAACAGGCGTTTTCAGCCCATTACCGGCATATGGAAGAAACAGCAGTAAGCACAGGGAAATATCTGCTTCTAAATCCAAAACGCAGCTATCTAACAGAACGGTTGTCAATGTGTGCACTCAACTTCCAGAGTTAAACCCGTGTGTGGATTCAGCAGTCTGCAAACATCTTCTCTGCAGAGTCCCAAAACAGACGTTTTCAGCCCATTACCGGCATATGGAAGAAACAGCAGTAAGCACAGGGAAATATCTGCTTCTAAATTCAAAACGCAGCTATCTAACAGAACGGTTGTCAATGTGTGCACTCAACTTCCAGAGTTAAACCCGTGTGTGGATTCAGCAGTCTGCAAACACTTTCTCTGCAGAGTCCCAAAACAGGCGTTTTCTGCCCATTACCGGCATATGGAAGAAACAGCAGTAAGCACAGGGAAATATCTGCTTCTAAATCCAAAACGCAGCTATCTAACAGAACGGTTGTCAATGTGTGCACTCAACTTCCAGAGTTAAACCCGTGTGTGGATTCAGCAGTCTGCAAACACTTTCTCTGCAGAGTCCCAAAACAGGCGTTTTCAGCCCATTACCGGCATATGGAAGAAACAGCAGTAAGCACAGGGAAATATCTGCTTCTAAATCCAAAACGCAGCTATCTAACAGAACGGTTGTCAATGTGTGCACTCAACTTCCAGAGTTAAACCCGTGTGTGGATTCAGCAGTCTGCAAACACTTTCTCTGCAGAGTCCCAAAACAGGCGTTTTCAGCCCATTACCGGCATATGGAAGAAACAGCAGTAAGCACAGGGAAATATCTGCTTCTAAATCGAAAACGCAGCTATCTAACAGAACGGTTGTCAATGTGTGCACTCAACTTCCAGAGTTAAACCCGTGTGTGGATTCAGCAGTCTGCAAACACTTTCTCTGCAGAGTCCCAAAACAGGCGTTTTCAGCCCATTACCGGCATATGGAAGAAACAGCAGTAAGCACAGGGAAATATCTGCTTCTAAATCCAAAACGCAGCTATCTAACAGAACGGTTGTCAATGTGTGCACTCAACTTCCAGAGTTAAACCCGTGTGTGGATTCAGCAGTCTGCAAACACTTTCTCTGCAGAGTCCCAAAACAGGCGTTTTCAGCCCATTACCGGCATATGGAAGAAACAGCAGTCAGCACAGGGAAATATCTGCTTCTAAATCCAAAACGCAGCTATCTAACAGAACAGTTGTCAATGTGTGCACTCAACTTCCAGAGTTAAACCCTTGTGTGGATTCAGCAGTCTGCAAACATCTTCTCTGCAGAGTCCCAAAACAGGCGTTTTCAGCCCATTACCGGCATATGGAAGAAACAGCAGTAAGCACAGGGAAATATCTGCTTCTAAATTCAAAACGCAGCTATCTAACAGAACGGTTGTCAATGTGTGCACTCAACTTCCAGAGTTAAACCCGTGTGTGGATTCAGCAGTCTGCAAACACTTTCTCTGCAGAGTCCCAAAACAGGCGTTTTCTGCCCATTACCGGCATATGGAAGAAACAGCAGTAAGCACAGGGAAATATCTGCTTCTAAATCCAAAACGCAGCTATCTAACAGAACGGTTGTCAATGTGTGCACTCAACTTCCAGAGTTAAACCCGTGTGTGGATTCAGCAGTCTGCAAACACTTTCTCTGCAGAATCCCAAAACAGGCGTTTTCAGCCCATTACCGGCATATGGAAGAAACAGCAGTAAGCACAGGGAAATATCTGCTTCTAAATCCAAAACGCAGCTATCTAACAGAACGGTTGTCAATGTGTGCACTCAACTTCCACAGTTAAACCCGTGTGTGGATTCAGCAGTCTGCAAACACTTTCTCTGCAGAGTCCCAAACCAGGCGTTTTCAGCCCATTACCTTCATATGGAAGAAACAGCAGTAAGCACAGGGAAATATCTGCTTCTAAATCAAAAACGCAGCTATCTAACAGAACGGTTGTCAATGTGTGCACTCAACTTCCAGAGTTAAACCCGTGTGTGGATTCAGCAGTCTGCAAACACTTTCTCTGCAGAGTCCCAAAACAGGCGTTTTCAGCCCATTACCGGCATATGGAAGAAACAGCAGTCAGCACAGGGAAATATCTGCTTCTAAATCCAAAACGCAGCTATCTAACAGAACGGTTTTCAATGTGTGCACTCAACTTCCAGAGTTAAACCCGTGTGTGGATTCAGCAGTCTGCAAACACTTTCTCTGCAGAGTCCCAAAACAGGCGTTTTCAGCCCATTACCGGCATATGGAAGAAACAGCAGTCAGCACAGGGAAATATCTGCTTCTAAATCCAAAACGCAGCTATCTAACAGAACGGTTGTCAATGTGTGCGCTCAAATTCCAGAGTTAAACCCGTGTGTGGATTCAGCAGTCTGCAAACACTTTCTCTGCAGAGTCCCAAAACAGGCGTTTTCAGCCCATTACCGGCATATGGAAGAAACAGCAGTAAGCACAGGGAAATATCTGCTTCTAAATCCAAAACGCAGCTATCTAACAGAACGGTTGTCAATGTGTGCACTCAACTTCCAGAGTTAAACCAGTGAGTGGATTCAGCAGTCTGCAAACATCTTCTCTGCAGAGTCCCAAAACAGGCGTTTTCAGCCCATTACCGGCATATGGAAGAAACAGCAGTAAGCACAGGGAAATATCTGCTTCTAAATCCAAAACGCAGCTATCTAACAGAACGGTTGTCAATGTGTGCACTCAACTTCCAGAGCTAAACCCGTGTGTGGATTCAGCAGTCTGCAAACACTTTCTCTGCAGAGTCCCAAAACAGGCGTTTTCAGCCCATTACCGGCATATGGAAGAAACAGCATTAAGCACAGGGAAATATCCGCTTCTAAATCCAAAACGCAGCTATCTAACAGAACGGTTGTCAATGTGTGCACTCAACTTCCAGAGTTAAACCCGTGTGTGGATTCAGCAGTCTGCAAACACTTTCTCTGCAGAGTCCCTAAACAGGCGTTTTCAGCCCATTACCGGCATATGGAAGAAACAGCAGTAAGCACAGGGAAATATCTGCTTCTAAATCCAAAACGCAGCTATCTAACAGAACGGTTGTCAATGTGTGCACTCAACTTCCAGAGTTAAACCCGTGTGTGGATTCAGCAGTCTGCAAACACTTTCTCTGCAGAGTCCCAAAACAGGCGTTTTCAGCCCATTACCGGCATATGGAAGAAACAGCAGTAAGCACAGGGAAATATCTGCTTCTAAATCCAAAACGCAGCTATCTAACAGAACGGTTGTCAATGTGTGCACTCAACTTCCAGAGTTAAACCAGTGTGTGGATTCAGCAGTCTGCAAACACTTTCTCTGCAGAGTCCCAAAACAGGCGTTTTCAGCCCATTACCGGCATATGGAAGAAACAGCAGTAAGCACAGGGAAATATCTGCTTCTAAATCCAAAACGCAGCTATCTAACAGAACGGTTGTCAATGTGTGCATGCAACTTCCAGAGCTAAACCGGTGTGTGGATTCAGAAGTCTGCAAACACTTTCTCTGCAGAGTCCCAAAACAGGCGTTTTCAGGCCATTACCGGCATATGGAAGAAACAGCATTAAGCACTGGGAAATATCCGCTTCTAAATCCAAAACGCAGCTATCTAACAGAACGCTTGTCAATGTGTGCACTCAACTTCCAGAGTTAAACCCGTGTGTGGATTCAGCAGTCTGCAAACACTTTCTCTGCAGAGTCCCAAAACAGCCGTTTTCAGCCCATTACCGGCATATGAAAGAAACAGCAGTAAGCACAGGGAAATATCCGCTTCTCAATCCAAAACGCAGCTATCTAACAGAACGGTTGTCAATGTGTGCACTCAACTTCCAGAGTTAAACCCGTGTGTGGATTCAGCAGTCTGCAAACACTTTCTGTGCAGAGTCCCAAAACAGGCGTTTTCAGCCCATTACCGGCATATGGAAGAAACAGCAGTCAGCACAGGGAAATATCTGCTTCTAAATCCAAAACGCAGCTATCTAACAGAACGGTTGTCAATGTGTGCACTCAACTTCCAGAGTTAAACCCGTGTGTGGATTCAGCAGTCTGCAAACACTTTCTCTGCAGAGTCCCAAACCAGGCGTTTTCAGCCCATTACCTTCATATGGAAGAAACAGCAGTCAGCACAGGGAAATATCTGCTTCTAAATCCAAAACGCAGCTATCTAACAGAACGGTTGTCAATGTGTGCACTCAACTTCCAGAGTTAAACCCGTGTGTGGATTCAGCAGTCTGCAAACACTTTCTCTGCAGAGTCCCAAAACAGGCGTTTTCAGCCCATTACCGGCACATGGAAGAAACAGCAGTAAGCACAGGGAAATATCTGCTTCTAAATCCAAAACGCAGCTATCTAACAGAACGGTTGTCAATGTGTGCACTCAACTTCCAGAGTTAAACCCGTGTGTGGATTCAGCAGTCTGCAAACACTTTCTCTGCAGAGTCCCAAAACAGGCGTTTTCAGCCCATTACCGGCATATGGAAGAAACAGCAGTAAGCACAGGGAAATATCTGCTTCTAAATCCAAAACGCAGCTATCTAACAGAATGGTTGTCAATGTGTGCACTCAACTTCCAGAGTTAAACCCGTGTGTGGATTCAGCAGTCTGCAAACACTTTCTCTGCAGAGTCCCAAACCAGGCGTTTTCAGCCCATTACCGGCATATGGAAGAAACAGCAGTAAGCACAGGGAAATATCTGCTTCTAAATCCAAAACGCAGCTATCTAACAGAACGGTTGTCAATGTGTGCACTCAACTTCCAGAGTTAAACCCGTGTGTGGATTCGGCAGTCTGCAAACCCTTTCTCTGCAGAGTCCCAAAACAGGCGTTTTCAGCCCATTACCGGCATATGGAAGAAACAGCAGTAAGCACAGGGAAATATCTGCTTCTAAATCCAAAACGCAGCTATCTAACAGAACGGTTGTCAATGTGTGCACTCAACTTCCAGAGTTAAACCCGTGTGTGGATTCAGCAGTCTGCAAACACTTTCTCTGCAGAGTCCCAAAACAGGCGTTTTCAGCCCATTACCGGCCTATGGAAGAAACAGCAGTAAGCACAGGGAAATATCTGCTTCTAAATCCAAAACGCAGCTATCTAACAGAACGGTTGTCAATGTGTGCACTCAACTTCCAGAGTTAAACCCGTGTGTGGATTCAGCAGTCTGCAAACACTTTCTCTGCAGAGTCCCAAAACAGGCGTTTTCAGCCCATTACCGGCATATGGAAGAAACAGCAGTCAGCACAGGGAAATATCTGCTTCTAAATCCAAAACGCAGCTATCTAACAGAACGGTTGTCAATGTGTGCACTCAACTTCCAGAGTTAAACCCGTGTGTGGATTCAGCAGTCTGCAAACACTTTCTCTGCAGAGTCCCAAACCAGGCGTTTTCAGCCCATTACCGGCATATGGAAGAAACAGCAGTCAGCACAGGGAAATATCTGCTTCTAAATCCAAAATGCAGCTATCTAACAGAACGGTTGTCAATGTGTGCACTCAACTTCCAGAGTTAAACCCGTGTGTGGATTCAGCAGTCTGCAAACACTTTCTCTGCAGAGTCCCAAAACAGGCGTTTTCAGCCCATTACCGGCATATGGAAGAAACAGCAGTAAGCACAGGGAAATATCTGCTTCTAAATCCAAAACGCAGCTATCTAACAGAACGGTTGTCAATGTGTGCACTCAACTTCCAGAGGTAAACCCGTGTGTGGATTCAGCAGTCTGCAAACACTTTCTCTGCAGAGTCCCAAAACAGGCGTTTTCAGCCCATTACCGGCATATGGAAGAAACAGCAGTAAGCACAGGGAAATATCTGCTTCTAAATCCAAAACGCAGCTATCTAACAGAACGGTTGTCAATGTGTGCACTCAACTTCCAGAGTTAAACCCGTGTGTGGATTCAGCAGTCTGCAAACACTTTCTCTGCAGAGTCCCAAAACAGGCGTTTTCAGCCCATTACCGGCATATGGAAGAAACAGCAGTAAGCACAGGGAAATATCTGCTTCTAAATCCAAAACGCAGCTATCTAACAGAACGGCTGTCAATGTGTGCACTCAACTTCCAGAGTTAAACCCGTGTGTGGATTCGGCAGTCTGCAAACACTTTCTCTGCAGAGTCCCAAAACAGGCGTTTTCAGCCCATTACCGGCATATGGAAGAAACAGCAGTAAGCACAGGGAAATATCTGCTTCTAAATCCAAAACGCAGCTATCTAACAGAACGGTTGTCAATGTGTGCACTCAACTTCCAGAGTTAAACCCGTGTGTGGATTCGGCAGTCTGCAAACACTTTCTCTGCAGAGTCCCAAAACAGGCGTTTTCAGCCCATTACCGGCATATGGAAGAAACAGCAGTAAGCACAGGGAAATATGTGCTTCTAAATCCAAAACGCAGCTATCTAACAGAACGGTTGTCAATGTGTGCACTCAACTTCCAGAGTTAAACCCGTGTGTGGATTCGGCAGTCTGCAAACACTTTCTCTGCAGAGTCCCAAAACAGGCGTTTTCAGCCCATTACCGGCCTATGGAAGAAACAGCAGTAAGCACAGGGAAATATCTGCTTCTAAATCCAAAACGCAGCTATCTAACAGAACGGTTGTCAATGTGTGCACTCAACTTCCAGAGTTAAACCCGTGTGTGGATTCAGCAGTCTGCAAACACTTTCTCTGCAGAGTCCCAAAACAGGCGTTTTCAGCCCATTACCGGCATATGGAAGAAACAGCAGTAAGCACAGGGAAATATCTGCTTCTAAATCCAAAACGCAGCTATCTAACAGAACGGTTGTCAATGTGTGCACTCAACTTCCAGAGTTAAACCGGTGTGTGGATTCAGCAGTCTGCAAACACTTTCTCTGCAGAGTCCCAAAACAGGCGTTTTCAGCCCATTACCGGCATATGGAAGAAACAGCAGTAAGCACAGGGAAATATCTGCTTCTAAATCCAAAACGCAGCTATCTAACAGAACGGTTGTCAATGTGTGCACTCAACTTCCAGAGCTAAACCCGTGTGTGGATTCAGCAGTCTGCAAACACTTTCTCTGCAGAGTCCCAAACCAGGCGTTTTCAGCCCATTACCGGCATATGGAAGAAACAGCAGTCAGCACAGGGAAATATCTGCTTCTAAATCCAAAACGCAGCTATCTAACAGAACGGTTGTCAATGTGTGCACTCAATTTCCAGAGTTAAACCCGTGTGTGGATTCAGCAGTCTGCAAACACTTTCTCTGCAGAGTCCCAAACCAGGCGTTTTCAGCCCATTACCGGCATATGGAAGAAACAGCAGTAAGCACAGGGAAATATCTGCTTCTAAATCCAAAACGCAGCTATCTAACAGAACGGTTGTCAATGTGTGCACTCAACTTCCAGAGTTAAACCAGTGTGTGGATTCAGCAGTCTGCAAACATCTTCTCTGCAGAGTCCCAAAACAGGCGTTTTCAGCCCATTACCGGCATATGGAAGAAACAACAGTAAGCACAGGGAAATATCTGCTTCTAAATCCAAAACGCAGCTATCTAACAGAACGGTTGTCAATGGGTGCACTTAACATCCAGAGTTAAACCCGTGTGTGGATTCAGCAGTCTGCAAACACTTTCTCTGCAGAGTCCCAAAACAGGCGTTTTCAGCCCATTACCGGCATATGGAAGAAACAGCAGTAAGCACAGGGAAATATCTGCTTCTAAATCCAAAACGCAGCTATCTAACAGAACGGTTGTCAATGTGTGCACTCAACTTCCAGAGTTAACCCCGTGTGTGGATTCAGCAGTCTGCAAACACTTTCTCTGCAGAGTCCCAAAACAGGCGTTTTCAGCCCATTACCGGCATATGGAAGAAACAGCAGTAAGCACAGGGAAATATCTGCTTCTAAATCCAAAACGCAGCTATCTAACAGAACGGTTGTCAATGTGTGCACTCAACTTCCAGAGTTAAACCCGTGTGTGGATTCAGCAGTCTGCAAACACTTTCTCTGCAGAGTCCCAAAACAGGCGTTTTCAGCCCATTACCGGCATATGGAAGAAACAGCAGTCAGCACAGGGAAATATCTGCTTCTAAATCCAAAACGCAGCTATCTAACAGAACGGTTGTCAATGTGTGCACTCAACTTCCAGAGTTAAACCCGTGTGTGGATTCAGCAGTCTGCAAACACTTTCTCTGCAGAGTCCCAAAACAGGCGTTTTCAGCCCATTACCGGCATATGGAAGAAACAGCAGTAAGCACAGGGAAATATCTGCTTCTAAATCCAAAACGCAGCTATCTAACAGAACGGTTGTCAATGTGTGCACTCAACGTCCAGAGTTAAACCCGTGTGTGGATTCAGCAGTCTGCAAACACTTTCTCTGCAGAGTCCCAAAACAGGCGTTTTCAGCCCATTACCGGCATATGGAAGAAACAGCAGTAAGCACAGGTAAATATCTGCTTCTAAATCCAAAACGCAGCTATCTAACAGAACGGTTGTCAATGTGTGCACTCAACTTCCAGAGTTAAACCCGTGTGTGGATTCAGCAGTCTGCAAACACTTTCTCTGCAGAGTCCCAAAACAGGCATTTTCAGCCCATTACCGGCATATGGAAGAAACAGCAGTAAGCACAGGGAAATATCTGCTTCTAAATCCAAAACGCAGCTCTCTAACAGAACGGTTGTCAATGTGTGCACTCAACTTCCAGAGTTAAACCCGTGTGTGGATTCAGCAGTCTGCAAACACTTTCTCTGCAGAGTCCCAAAACAGGCGTTTTCAGCCCATTACCGGCATATGGAAGAAACAGCAGTAAGCACAGGGAAATATCTGCTTCTAAATCCAAAACGCAGCTATCTAACAGAACGGTTGTCAATGTGTGCACTCAACTTCCAGAGTTAAACCCGTGTGTGGATTCGGCAGTCTGCAAACACTTTCTCTGCAGAGTCCCAAAACAGGCGTTTTCAGCCCATTACCGGCCTATGGAAGAAACAGCAGTAAGCACAGGGAAATATCTGCTTCTAAATCCAAAACGCAGCTATCTAACAGAACGGTTGTCAATGTGTGCACTCAACTTCCAGAGTTAAACCCGTGTGTGGATTCAGCAGTCTGCAAACACTTTCTCTGCAGAGTCCCAAAACAGGCGTTTTCAGCCCATTACCGGCATATGGAAGAAACAGCAGTAAGCACAGGGAAATATCTGCTTCTAAATCCAAAACGCAGCTATCTAACAGAACGGCTGTCAATGTGTGCACTCAACTTCCAGAGTTAAACCAGTGTGTGGATTCAGCAGTCTGCAAACACTTTCTCTGCAGAGTCCCAAAACAGGCGTTTTCAGCCCATTACCGGCATATGGAAGAAACAGCAGTAAGCACAGGGAAATATCTGCTTCTAAATCCAAAACGCAGCTATCTAACAGAACGGTTGTCAATGTGTGCACTCAACTTCCAGAGTTAAACCCGTGTGTGGATTCAGCAGTCTGCAAACACTTTCTCTGCAGAGTCCCAAAACAGGCGTTTTCAGCCCATTACCGGCATATGGAAGAAACAGCAGTAAGCACAGGGAAATATCTGCTTCTAAATCCAAAACGCAGCTATCTAACAGAACGGTTGTCAATGTGTGCACTCAACTTCCAGAGTTAAACCCGTGTGTGGATTCAGCAGTCTGCAAACACTTTCTCTGCAGAGTCCCAAAACAGGCGTTTTCAGCCCATTACCGGCATATGGAAGAAACAGCAGTAAGCACAGGGAAATATCTGCTTCTAAATCCAAAACGCAGCTATCTAACAGAACGTTTGTCAATGTGTGCACTCAACTTCCAGAGTTAAACCCGTGTGTGGATTCAGCAGTCTGCAAACACTTTCTCTGCAGAGTCCCAAAACAGGCGTTTTCAGCCCATTACCGGCATATGGAAGAAACAGCAGTAAGCACAGGGAAATATCTGCTTCTAAATCCAAAACGCAGCTATCTAACAGAACGGTTGTCAATGTGTGCACTCAACTTCCAGAGTTAAACCCGTGTGTGGATTCAGCAGTCTGCAAACACTTTCTCTGCAGAGTCCCAAAACAGGCGTTTTCAGCCCATTACCGGCATATGGAAGAAACAGCAGTAAGCACAGGGAAATATCTGCTTCTAAATCCAAAACGCAGCTATCTAACAGAACGGTTGTCAATGTGTGCACTCAACTTCCAGAGTTAAACCCGTGTGTGGATTCAGCAGTCTGCAAACACTTTCTCTGCAGAGTCCCAAAACAGGCGTTTTCAGCCCATTACCGGCATATGGAAGAAACAGCAGTAAGCACAGGGAAATATCTGCTTCTAAATCCAAAACGCAGCTATCTAACAGAACGGTTGTCAATGTGTGCACTCAACTTCCAGAGTTAAACCCGTGTGTGGATTCAGCAGTCTGCAAACACTTTCTCTGCAGAGTCCCAAAACAGGCGTTTTCAGCCCATTACCGGCATATGGAAGAAACAGCAGTAAGCACAGGGAAATATCTGCTTCTAAATCCAAAACGCAGCTATCTAACAGAACGGTTGTCAATGTGTGCACTCAACTTCCAGAGATAAACCCGTGTGTGGATTCGGCAGTCTGCAAACACTTTCTCTGCAGAGTCCCAAAACAGGCGTTTTCAGCCCATTACCGGCATATGGAAGAAACAGCAGTAAGCACAGGGAAATATCTGCTTCTAAATCCAAAACGCAGCTATCTAACAGAACGGTTGTCAATGTGTGCACTCAACTTCCACAGTTAAACCCGTGTGTGGATTCAGCAGTCTGCAAACACTTTCTCTGCAGAGTCCCAAACCAGGCGTTTTCAGCCCATTACCTTCATATGGAAGAAACAGCAGTAAGCACAGGGAAATATCTGCTTCTAAATCAAAAACGCAGCTTTCTAACAGAACGGTTGTCAATGTGTGCACTCAACTTCCAGAGTTAAACCCGTGTGTGGATTCGGCAGTCTGCAAACACTTTCTCTGCAGAGTCCCAAACCAGGCGTTTTCAGCCCATTACCGGCATATGGAAGAAACAGCAGTCAGCACAGGTAAATATCTGCTTCTAAATCCAAAACGCAGCTATCTAACAGAACGGTAGTCAATGTGTGCACTCAACTTCCAGAGTTAAACCCGTGAGTGGATTCAGCAGTCTGCAAACATCTTCTCTGCAGAGTCCAAAAACAGGCGTTTTCAGCCCATTACCGGCATATGGAAGAAACAGCAGTAAGCACAGGGAAATATCTGCTTCTAAATCCAAAACGCAGCTATCTAACAGAACGGTTGTCAATGTGTGCACTCAATTTCCAGAGTTAAACCCGTGTGTGGATTCAGCAGTCTGCAAACACTTTCTCTGCAGAGTCCCAATACAGGCGTTTTCAGCCCATTACCGGCATATGGAAGAAACAGCAGTAAGCACAGGGAAATATCTGCTTCTAAATCCAAAACGCAGCTATCTAACAGAACGGTTGTCAATGTGTGCACTCAACTTCCAGAGTTAAACCAGGGTGTGGATTCAGCAGTCTGCAAACATCTTCTCTGCAGAGTCCCAAAACAGGCGTTTTCAGCCCATTACCGGCATATGGAAGAAACAACAGTAAGCACAGGGAAATATCTGCTTCTAAATCCAAAACGCAGCTATCTAACAGAACGGTTGTCAATGGGTGCACTTAACATCCAGAGTTAAACCCGTGTGTGGATTCAGCAGTCTGCAAACACTTTCTCTGCAGAGTCCCAAAACAGGCGTTTTCAGCCCATTACCGGCATATGGAAGAAACAGCAGTAAGCACAGGGAAATATCTGCTTCTAAATCCAAAACGCAGCTATCTAACAGAACGGTTGTCAATGTGTGCACTCAACTTCCAGAGTTAACCCCGTGTGTGGATTCAGCAGTCTGCAAACACTTTCTCTGCAGAGTCCCAAAACAGGCGTTTTCAGCCCATTACCGGCATATGGAAGAAACAGCAGTAAGCACAGGGAAATATCTGCTTCTAAATCCAAAACGCAGCTATCTAACAGAACGGTTGTCAATGTGTGCACTCAACTTCCAGAGTTAAACCCGTGTGTGGATTCAGCAGTCTGCAAACACTTTCTCTGCAGAGTCCCAAAACAGGCGTTTTCAGCCCATTACCGGCATATGGAAGAAACAGCAGTCAGCACAGGGAAATATCTGCTTCTAAATCCAAAACGCAGCTATCTAACAGAACGGTTGTCAATGTGTGCACTCAACTTCCAGAGTTAAACCCGTGTGTGGATTCAGCAGTCTGCAAACACTTTCTCTGCAGAGTCCCAAAACAGGCGTTTTCAGCCCATTACCGGCATATGGAAGAAACAGCAGTAAGCACAGGGAAATATCTGCTTCTAAATCCAAAACGCAGCTATCTAACAGAACGGTTGTCAATGTGTGCACTCAACGTCCAGAGTTAAACCCGTGTGTGGATTCAGCAGTCTGCAAACACTTTCTCTGCAGAGTCCCAAAACAGGCGTTTTCAGCCCATTACCGGCATATGGAAGAAACAGCAGTAAGCACAGGGAAATATCTGCTTCTAAATCCAAAACGCAGCTATCTAACAGAACGGTTGTCAATGTGTGCACTCAACTTCCAGAGTTAAACCCGTGTGTGGATTCAGCAGTCTGCAAACACTTTCTCTGCAGAGTCCCAAAACAGGCGTTTTCAGCCCATTACCGGCATATGGAAGAAACAGCAGTAAGCACAGGGAAATATCTGCTTCTAAATCCAAAACGCAGCTATCTAACAGAACGGTTGTCAATGTGTGCACTCAACTTCCAGAGATAAACCCGTGTGTGGATTCGGCAGTCTGCAAACACTTTCTCTGCAGAGTCCCAAAACAGGCGTTTTCAGCCCATTACCGGCATATGGAAGAAACAGCAGTAAGCACAGGGAAATATCTGCTTCTAAATCCAAAACGCAGCTATCTAACAGAACGGTTGTCAATGTGTGCACTCAACTTCCACAGTTAAACCCGTGTGTGGATTCAGCAGTCTGCAAACACTTTCTCTGCAGAGTCCCAAACCAGGCGTTTTCAGTCCATTACCTTCATATGGAAGAAACAGCAGTAAGCACAGGGAAATATCTGCTTCTAAATCAAAAACGCAGCTTTCTAACAGAACGGTTGTCAATGTGTGCACTCAACTTCCAGAGTTAAACCCGTGTGTGGATTCGGCAGTCTGCAAACACTTTCTCTGCAGAGTCCCAAACCAGGCGTTTTCAGCCCATTACCGGCATATGGAAGAAACAGCAGTCAGCACAGGTAAATATCTGCTTCTAAATCCAAAACGCAGCTATCTAACAGAACGGTAGTCAATGTGTGCACTCAACTTCCAGAGTTAAACCCGTGAGTGGATTCAGCAGTCTGCAAACATCTTCTCTGCAGAGTCCAAAAACAGGCGTTTTCAGCCCATTACCGGCATATGGAAGAAACAGTAGTAAGCACAGGGAAATATCTGCTTCTAAATCCAAAACGCAGCTATCTAACAGAACGGTTGTCAATGTGTGCACTCAATTTCCAGAGTTAAACCCGTGTGTGGATTCAGCAGTCTGCAAACACTTTCTCTGCAGAGTCCCAAACCAGGCGTTTTCAGCCCATTACCGGCATATGGAAGAAACAGCAGTAAGCACAGGGAAATATCTGCTTCTAAATCCAAAACGCAGCTATCTAACAGAACGGTTGTCAATGTGTGCACTCAACTTCCAGAGTTAAACCAGTGTGTGGATTCAGCAGTCTGCAAACATCTTCTCTGCAGAGTCCCAAAACAGGCGTTTTCAGCCCATTACCGGCATATGGAAGAAACAACAGTAAGCACAGGGAAATATCTGCTTCTAAATCCAAAACGCAGCTATCTAACAGAACGGTTGTCAATGGGTGCACTTAACATCCAGAGTTAAACCCGTGTGTGGATTCAGCAGTCTGCAAACACTTTCTCTGCAGAGTCCCAAAACAGGCGTTTTCAGCCCATTACCGGCATATGGAAGAAACAGCAGTAAGCACAGGGAAATATCTGCTTCTAAATCCAAAACGCAGCTATCTAACAGAACGGTTGTCAATGTGTGCACTCAACTTCCAGAGTTAACCCCGTGTGTGGATTCAGCAGTCTGCAAACACTTTCTCTGCAGAGTCCCAAAACAGGCGTTTTCAGCCCATTACCGGCATATGGAAGAAACAGCAGTAAGCACAGGGAAATATCTGCTTCTAAATCCAAAACGCAGCTATCTAACAGAACGGTTGTCAATGTGTGCACTCAACTTCCAGAGTTAAACCCGTGTGTGGATTCAGCAGTCTGCAAACACTTTCTCTGCAGAGTCCCAAAACAGGCGTTTTCAGCCCATTACCGGCATATGGAAGAAACAGCAGTCAGCACAGGGAAATATCTGCTTCTAAATCCAAAACGCAGCTATCTAACAGAACGGTTGTCAATGTGTGCACTCAACTTCCAGAGTTAAACCCGTGTGTGGATTCAGCAGTCTGCAAACACTTTCTCTGCAGAGTCCCAAAACAGGCGTTTTCAGCCCATTACCGGCATATGGAAGAAACAGCAGTAAGCACAGGGAAATATCTGCTTCTAAATCCAAAACGCAGCTATCTAACAGAACGGTTGTCAATGTGTGCACTCAACGTCCAGAGTTAAACCCGTGTGTGGATTCAGCAGTCTGCAAACACTTTCTCTGCAGAGTCCCAAAACAGGCGTTTTCAGCCCATTACCGGCATATGGAAGAAACAGCAGTAAGCACAGGGAAATATCTGCTTCTAAATCCAAAACGCAGCTATCTAACAGAACGGTTGTCAATGTGTGCACTCAACTTCCAGAGTTAAACCCGTGTGTGGATTCAGCAGTCTGCAAACACTTTCTCTGCAGAGTCCCAAAACAGGCGTTTTCAGCCCATTACCGGCATATGGAAGAAACAGCAGTAAGCACAGGGAAATATCTGCTTCTAAATCCAAAACGCAGCTATCTAACAGAACGGTTGTCAATGTGTGCACTCAACTTCCAGAGTTAAACCCGTGTGTGGATTCAGCAGTCTGCAAACACTTTCTCTGCAGAGTCCCAAAACAGGCGTTTTCAGCCCATTACCGGCATATGGAAGAAACAGCAGTAAGCACAGGGAAATATCTGCTTCTAAATCCAAAACGCAGCTATCTAACAGAACGGTTGTCAATGTGTGCACTCAACTTCCAGAGTTAAACCCGTGTGTGGATTCAGCAGTCTGCAAACACTTTCTCTGCAGAGTCCCAAAACAGGCGTTTTCAGCCCATTACCGGCATATGGAAGAAACAGCAGTAAGCACAGGGAAATATCTGCTTCTAAATCCAAAACGCAGCTATCTAACAGAACGGTTGTCAATGTGTGCACTCAACTTCCAGAGTTAAACCCGTGTGTGGATTCAGCAGTCTGCAAACACTTTCTCTGCAGAGTCCCAAAACAGGCGTTTTCAGCCCATTACCGGCATATGGAAGAAACAGCAGTAAGCACAGGGAAATATCTGCTTCTAAATCCAAAACGCAGCTATCTAACAGAACGGTTGTCAATGTGTGCACTCAACTTCCAGAGTTAAACCCGTGAGTGGATTCAGCAGTCTGCAAACATCTTCTCTGCAGAGTCCCAAAACAGGCGTTTTCAGGCCATTACCGGCATATGGAAGAAACAGCAGTAAGCACAGGGAAATATCTGCTTCTAAATCCAAAACGCAGCTATCTAACAGAACGGTTGTCAATGTGTGCACTCAATTTCCAGAGTTAAACCCGTGTGTGGATTCAGCAGTCTGCAAACACTTTCTCTGCAGAGTCCCAAACCAGGCGTTTTCAGCCTTTACCGGCATATGGAAGAAACAGCAGTAAGCACAGGTAAATATCTGCTTCTAAATCCAAAACGCAGCTATCTAACAGAACGGTTGTCAATGTGTGCACTCAACTTCCAGAGTTAAACCAGTGTGTGGATTCAGCAGTCTGCAAACACTTTCTCTGCAGAGTCCCAAAACAGGCGTTTTCAGCCCATTACCGGCATATGGAAGAAACAGCAGTAAGCACAGGGAAATATCTGCTTCTAAATCCAAAACGCAGCTATCTAACAGAACGGTTGTCAATGTGTGCACTCAACTTCCAGAGTTAAACCCGTGTGTGGATTCAGCAGTCTGCAAACACTTTCTCTGCAGAGTCCCAAAACAGGCGTTTTCAGCCCATTACCGGCATATGGAAGAAACAGCAGTAAGCACAGGGAAATATCTGCTTCTAAATCCAAAACGCAGCTATCTAACAGAACGGTTGTCAATGTGTGCACTCAACTTCCAGAGTTAAACCCGTGTGTGGATTCAGCAGTCTGCAAACACTTTCTCTGCAGAGTCCCAAAACAGGCGTTTTCAGCCCATTACCGGCATATGGAAGAAACAGCAGTAAGCACAGGGAAATATCTGCTTCTAAATCCAAAACGCAGCTATCTAACAGAACGGTTGTCAATGTGTGCACTCAACTTCCAGAGTTAAACCCGTGAGTGGATTCAGCAGTCTGCAAACATCTTCTCTGCAGAGTCCCAAAACAGGCGTTTTCAGGCCATTACCGGCATATGGAAGAAACAGCAGTAAGCACAGGGAAATATCTGCTTCTAAATCCAAAACGCAGCTATCTAACAGAACGGTTGTCAATGTGTGCACTCAATTTCCAGAGTTAAACCCGTGTGTGGATTCAGCAGTCTGCAAACACTTTCTCTGCAGAGTCCCAAACCAGGCGTTTTCAGCCTTTACCGGCATATGGAAGAAACAGCAGTAAGCACAGGTAAATATCTGCTTCTAAATCCAAAACGCAGCTATCTAACAGAACGGTTGTCAATGTGTGCACTCAACTTCCAGAGTTAAACCAGTGTGTGGATTCAGCAGTCTGCAAACACTTTCTCTGCAGAGTCCCAAAACAGGCGTTTTCAGCCCATTACCGGCATATGGAAGAAACAGCAGTAAGCACAGGGAAATATCTGCTTCTAAATCCAAAACGCAGCTATCTAACAGAACGGTTGTCAATGTGTGCACTCAACTTCCAGAGTTAAACCCGTGTGTGGATTCAGCAGTCTGCAAACACTTTCTCTGCAGAGTCCCAAAACAGGCGTTTTCAGCCCATTACCGGCATATGGAAGAAACAGCAGTAAGCACAGGGAAATATCTGCTTCTAAATCCAAAACGCAGCTATCTAACAGAACGGTTGTCAATATGTGCACTCAACTTCCAGAGTTAAACCCGTGTGTGGATTCAGCAGTCTGCAAACACTTTCTCTGCAGAGTCCCAAAACAGGCGTTTTCAGCCCATTACCGGCATATGGAAGAAACAGCAGTAAGCACAGGGAAATATCTGCTTCTAAATCCAAAACGCAGCTATCTAACAGAACGGTTGTCAATGTGTGCACTCAACTTCCAGAGTTAAACCCGTGTGTGGATTCAGCAGTCTGCAAACACTTTCTCTGCAGAGTCCCAAAACAGGCGTTTTCAGCCCATTACCGGCATATGGAAGAAACAGCAGTAAGCACAGGGAAATATCTGCTTCTAAATCCAAAGCGCAGCTATCTAACAGAACGGTTGTCAATGTGTGCACTCAACTTCCAGAGTTAAACCCGTGTGTGGATTCAGCAGTCTGCAAACACTTTCTCTGCAGAGTCCCAAAACAGGCGTTTTCAGCCCATTACCGGCATATGGAAGAAACAGCAGTAAGCACAGGGAAATATCTGCTTCTAAACCCAAAACGCAGCTATCTAACAGAACGGTTGTCAATGTGTGCACTCAACTACCAGAGTTAAACCCGTGAGTGGATTCAGCAGTCTGCAAACATCTTCTCTGCAGAGTCCCAAAACAGGCGTTTTCAGGCCATTACCGGCATATGGAAGAAACAGCAGTAAGCACAGGGAAATATCTGCTTCTAAATCCAAAACGCAGCTATCTAACAGAACGGTTGTCAATGTGTGCACTCAATTTCCAGAGTTAAACCCGTGTGTGGATTCAGCAGTCTGCAAACACTTTCTCTGCAGAGTCCCAAACCAGGCGTTTTCAGCCCATTACCGGCATATGGAAGAAACAGCAGTAAGCACAGGGAAATATCTGCTTCTAAATCCAAAACGCAGCTATCTAACAGAACGGTTGTCAATATGTGCACTCAACTTCCAGAGTTAAACCCGTGTGTGGATTCAGCAGTCTGCAAACACTTTCTCTGCAGAGTCCCAAAACAGGCGTTTTCAGCCCATTACCGGCATATGGAAGAAACAGCAGTAAGCACAGGGAAATATCTGCTTCTAAATCCAAAACGCAGCTATCTAACAGAACGGTTGTCCATGTGTGCACTCAACTTCCAGAGTTAAACCCGTGTGTGGATTCGGCAGTCTGCAAACACTTTCTCTGCAGAGTCCCAAAACAGGGGTTTTCAGCCCATTACCGGCATATGGAAGAAACAGCAGTAAGCACAGGGAAATATCTGCTTCTAAATTCAAAACGCAGCTAACTAACAGAACGGTTGTCAATGTGTGCACTCAACTTCCAGAGTTAAACCCGTGTGTGGAATCAGCAGTCTGCAAACACTTTCTCTGCAGAGTCCCAAAACAGGCGTTTTCAGCCCATTACCAGCATATGGAAGAAACAGCAGTAAGCACAGGGAAATATCTGCTTCTAAATTCAAAACGCAGCTATCTAACAGAACGGTTGTCAATGTGTGCACTCAACTTCCAGAGTTAAACCCGTGTGTGGATTCAGCAGTCTGCAAACACTTTCTCTGCAGAGTCCCAAAACAGGCGTTTTCAGCCCATTACCGGCATATGGAAGAAACAGCAGTCAGCACAGGGAAATATCTGCTTCTAAATCCAAAACGCAGCTATCTAACAGAACGGTTGTCAATGTGTGCACTCAACTTCCAGAGTTAAACCCGTGTGTGGATTCAGCAGTCTGCAAACACTTTCTCTGCAGAGTCCCAAAACAGGCGTTTTCAGCCCATTACCGGCATATGGAAGAAACAGCAGTAAGCACAGGGAAATATCTGCTTCTAAATCCAAAACGCAGCTATCTAACAGAACCGTTGTCAATGTGTGCACTCAACTTCCAGAGTTAAACCCGTGTGTGGATTCAGCAGTCTGCAAACACTTTCTCTGCAGAGTCCCAAAACAGGCGTTTTCAGCCCATTACCGGCATATGGAAGAAACAGCACTAAGCACAGGGAAATATGTGCTTCTAAATCCAAAACGCAGCTATCTAACAGAACGGTTGTCAATGTGTGCACTCAACTTCCAGAGTTAAACCCGTGTGTGGATTCAGCAGTCTGCAAACACTTTCTCTGCAGAGTCCCAAAACAGGCGTTTTCAGCCCATTACCGGCATATGGAAGAAACAGCAGTAAGCACAGGGAAATATGTGCTTCTAAATCCAAAACGCAGCTATCTAACAGAATGGTTGTCAATGTGTGCACTCAACTTCCAGAGTTAAACCCGTGTGTGGATTCAGCAGTCTGCAAACACTTTCTCTGCAGAGTCCCAAAACAGGCGTTTTCAGCCCTTTACCGGCATATGGAAGAAACAGCAGTAAACACAGGGAAATATCTGCTTCTAAATCCAAAACGCAGCTATCTAACAGAACGGTTGTCAATGTGTGCACTCAACTTCCAGAGTTAAACCCGTGTGTGGATTCAGCAGTCTGCAAACACTTTCTCTGCAGAGTCCCAAAACAGGCGTTTTCTGCCCATTACCGGCATATGGAAGAAACAGCAGTAAGCACAGGGAAATATCTGCTTCTAAATCCAAAACGCAGCTATCTAACAGAACGGTTGTCAATGTGTGCACTCAACTTCCAGAGTTAAACCCGTGTGTGGATTCAGCAGTCTGCAAACACTTTCTCTGCAGAATCCCAAAACAGGCGTTTTCAGCCCATTACCGGCATATGGAAGAAACAGCAGTAAGCACAGGGAAATATCTGCTTCTAAATCCAAAACGCAGCTATCTAACAGAACGGTTGTCAATGTGTGCACTCAACTTCCACAGTTAAACCCGTGTGTGGATTCAGCAGTCTGCAAACACTTTCTCTGCAGAGTCCCAAACCAGGCGTTTTCAGCCCATTACCTTCATATGGAAGAAACAGCAGTAAGCACAGGGAAATATCTGCTTCTAAATCAAAAACGCAGCTATCTAACAGAACGGTTGTCAATGTGTGCACTCAACTTCCAGAGTTAAACCCGTGTGTGGATTCAGCAGTCTGCAAACATCTTCTCTGCAGAGTCCCAAACCAGGCGTTTTCAGCCCATTACCGGCATATGGAAGAAACAGCAGTAAGCACAGGGAAATATCTGCTTCTAAATCCAAAACGCAGCTATCTAACAGAACGGTTGTCAATGTGTGCACTCAACTTCCAGAGTTAAACCTGTCTGTGGATTCAGCAGTCTGCAAACACTTTCTCTGCAGTGTCCCAAAACAGGCGTTTTCAGCCCATTACCGGCATATGGAAGAAACAGCAGTCAGCACAGGGAAATATCTGCTTCTAAATCCAAAACACAGCTATCTAACAGAACGGTTGTCAATGTGTGCACTCAACTTCCAGAGTTAAACCCGTGTGTGGATTCAGCAGTCTGCAAACACTTTCTCTGCAGAGTCCCAAAACAGGCGTTTTCAGCCCATTACCGGCATATGGAAGAAACAGCAGTAAGCACAGGGAAATATCTGCTTCTAAATCCAAAACGCAGCTATCTAACAGAACGGTTGTCAATGTGTGCACTCAACTTCCAGAGTTAAACCAGTGAGTGGATTCAGCAGTCTGCAAACATCTTCTCTGCAGAGTCCCAAAACAGGCGTTTTCAGCCCATTACCGGCATATGGAAGAAACAGCAGTAAGCACAGGGAAATATCTGCTTCTAAATCCAAAACGCAGCTATCTAACAGAACGGTTGTCAATGTGTGCACTCAACTTCCAGAGCTAAACCCGTGTGTGGATTCAGCAGTCTGCAAACACTTTCTCTGCAGAGTCCCAAAACAGGCGTTTTCAGCCCATTACCGGCATATGGAAGAAACAGCATTAAGCACAGGGAAATATCCGCTTCTAAATCCAAAACGCAGCTATCTAACAGAACGGTTGTCAATGTGTGCACTCAACTTCCAGAGTTAAACCCGTGTGTGGATTCAGCAGTCTGCAAACACTTTCTCTGCAGAGTCCCAAAACAGGCGTTTTCAGCCCATTACCGGCATATGGAAGAAACAGCAGTAAGCACAGGGAAATATCTGCTTCTAAATCCAAAACGCCGCTATCTAACAGAACGTTTGTCAATGTGTGCACTCAACTTCCAGAGTTAAACCCGTGTGTGGATTCAGCAGTCTGCAAACACTTTCTCTGCAGAGTCCCAAAACAGGCGTTTTCAGCCCATTACCGGCATATGGAAGAAACAGCAGTAAGCACAGGGAAATATCTGCTTCTAAATCCAAAACTCAGCTATCTAACAGAACGGTTGTCAATGTGTGCACTCAACTTCCAGAGTTAAACCCGTGTGTGGATTCAGCAGTCTGCAAACACTTTCTCTGCAGAGTCCCAAAACAGGCGTTTTCAGCCCATTACCGGCATATGGAAGAAACAGCAGTAAGCACAGGGAAATATCTGCTTCTAAATCCAAAACGCAGCTATCTAACAGAACGGTTGTCAATGTGTGCACTCAACTTCCAGAGTTAAACCCGTGTGTGGATTCAGCAGTCTGCAAACACTTTCTCTGCAGAGTCCCAAAACAGGCGTTTTCAGCCCATTACCGGCATATGGAAGAAACAGCAGTAAGCACAGGGAAATATCTGCTTCTAAATCCAAAACGCAGCTATCTAACAGAACGGTTGTCAATGTGTGCACTCAACTTCCAGAGTTAAACCCGTGTGTGGATTCAGCAGTCTGCAAACACTTTCTCTGCAGAGTCCCAAAACAGGCGTTTTCAGCCCATTACCGGCATATGGAAGAAACAGCAGTAAGCACAGGGAAATATCTGCTTCTAAATCCAAAACGCAGCTATCTAACAGAACGGTTGTCAATGTGTGCACTCAACTTCCAGAGATAAACCCGTGTGTGGATTCGGCAGTCTGCAAACACTTTCTCTGCAGAGTCCCAAAACAGGCGTTTTCAGCCCATTACCGGCATATGGAAGAAACAGCAGTAAGCACAGGGAAATATCTGCTTCTAAATCCAAAACGCAGCTATCTAACAGAACGGTTGTCAATGTGTGCACTCAACTTCCACAGTTAAACCCGTGTGTGGATTCAGCAGTCTGCAAACACTTTCTCTGCAGAGTCCCAAACCAGGCGTTTTCAGCCCATTACCTTCATATGGAAGAAACAGCAGTAAGCACAGGGAAATATCTGCTTCTAAATCAAAAACGCAGCTTTCTAACAGAACGGTTGTCAATGTGTGCACTCAACTTCCAGAGTTAAACCCGTGTGTGGATTCGGCAGTCTGCAAACACTTTCTCTGCAGAGTCCCAAAACAGGCGTTTTCAGCCCATTACCGGCATATGGAAGAAACAGCAGTCAGCACAGGGAAATATCTGCTTCTAAATCCAAAACGCAGCTATCTAACAGAACGGTTGTCAATGTGTGCACTCAACTTCCAGAGTTAAACCCGTGTGTGGATTCAGCAGTCTGCAAACACTTTCTCTGCAGAGTCCCAAAACAGGCGTTTTCAGCCCATTACCGGCATATGGAAGAAACAGCAGTAAGCACAGGGAAATATCTGCTTCTAAATCCAAAACGCAGCTATCTAACAGAACGGTTGTCAATGTGTGCACTCAACTTCCAGAGTTAAACCCGTGTGTGGATTCAGCAGTCTGCAAACACTTTCTCTGCAGAGTCCCAAACCAGGCGTTTTCAGCCCATTACCGGCATATGGAAGAAACAGCAGTAAGCACAGGGAAATATCTGCTTCTAAATCCAAAACGCAGCTATCTAACAGAACTGTTGTCAATGTGTGCACTCAACTTCCAGAGTTAAACCCGTGAGTGGATTCAGCAGACTGCAAACATCTTCTCTGCAGAGTCCCAAAACAGGCGTTTTCAGCCCATTACCGGCATATGGAAGAAACAGCAGTAAGCACAGGGAAATATCTGCTTCTAAATCCAAAACGCAGCTATCTAACAGAACGGTTGTCAATGTGTGCACTCAACTTCCAGAGTTAAACCCGTGTGTGGATTCAGCAGTCTGCAAACACTTTCTCTGCAGAGTCCTAAAACAGGCGTTTTCAGCCCATTACCGGCATATGGAAGAAACAGCATTAAGCACAGGGAAATATGTGCTTCTAAATCCAAAACGCAGCTATCTAACAGAACGGTTGTCAATGTGTGCACTCAACTTCCAGAGTTAAACCCGTGTGTGGATTCAGCAGTCTGCAAACACTTTCTCTGCAGAGTCCCAAAACAGGCGTTTTCAGCCCATTACCGGCATATGGAAGAAACAGCAGTAAGCACAGGGAAATATCCGCTTCTAAATCCAAAACGCAGCTATCTAACAGAACGGTTGTCAATGTGTGCACTCAACTTCCAGAGTTAAACCCGTGTGTGGATTCAGCAGTCTGCAAACACTTTCTCTGCAGAGTCCCAAAACAGGCGTTTTCAGCCCTTTACCGGCATATGGAAGAAACAGCAGTCAGCACAGGGAAATATCTGCTTCTAAATCCAAAACGCAGCTATCTAACAGAACGGTTGTCAATGTGTGCACTCAACTTCCAGAGTTAAACCCGTGTGTGGATTCAGCAGTCTGCAAACACTTTCTCTGCAGAGTCCCAAAACAGGCGTTTTCAGCCCATTACCGGCATATGGAAGAAACAGCAGTAAGCACAGGGAAATATCTGCTTCTAAATCCAAAACGCAGCTATCTAACAGAACGGTAGTCAATGTGTGCACTCAACTTCCAGAGTTAAACCCGTGAGTGGATTCAGCAGTCTGCAAACATCTTCTCTGCAGAGTCCAAAAACAGGCGTTTTCAGCCCATTACCGGCATATGGAAGAAACAGCAGTAAGCACAGGGAAATATCTGCTTCTAAATCCAAAACGCAGCTATCTAACAGAACGGTTGTCAATGTGTGCACTCAATTTCCAGAGTTAAACCCGTGTGTGGATTCAGCAGTCTGCAAACACTTTCTCTGCAGAGTCCCAAACCAGGCGTTTTCAGCCCATTACCGGCATATGGAAGAAACAGCAGTAAGCACAGGGAAATATCTGCTTCTAAATCCAAAACGCAGCTATCTAACAGAACGGTTGTCAATGTGTGCACTCAACTTCCAGAGTTAAACCAGTGTGTGGATTCAGCAGTCTGCAAACATCTTCTCTGCAGAGTCCCAAAACAGGCGTTTTCAGCCCATTACCGGCATATGGAAGAAACAACAGTAAGCACAGGGAAATATCTGCTTCTAAATCCAAAACGCAGCTATCTAACAGAACGGTTGTCAATGGGTGCACTTAACATCCAGAGTTAAACCCGTGTGTGGATTCAGCAGTCTGCAAACACTTTCTCTGCAGAGTCCCAAAACAGGCGTTTTCAGCCCATTACCGGCATATGGAAGAAACAGCAGTAAGCACAGGGAAATATCTGCTTCTAAATCCAAAACGCAGCTATCTAACAGAACGGTTGTCAATGTGTGCACTCAACTTCCAGAGTTAACCCCGTGTGTGGATTCAGCAGTCTGCAAACACTTTCTCTGCAGAGTCCCAAAACAGGCGTTTTCAGCCCATTACCGGCATATGGAAGAAACAGCAGTCAGCACAGGGAAATATCTGCTTCTAAATCCAAAACGCAGCTATCTAACAGAACGGTTGTCAATGTGTGCACTCAACTTCCAGAGTTAAACCCGTGTGTGGATTCAGCAGTCTGCAAACACTTTCTCTGCAGAGTCCCAAAACAGGCGTTTTCAGCCCATTACCGGCATATGGAAGAAACAGCAGTCAGCACAGGGAAATATCTGCTTCTAAATCCAAAACGCAGCTATCTAACAGAACGGTTGTCAATGTGTGCACTCAACTTCCAGAGTTAAACCCGTGTGTGGATTCAGCAGTCTGCAAACACTTTCTCTGCAGAGTCCCAAAACAGGCGTTTTCAGCCCATTACCGGCATATGGAAGAAACAGCAGTAAGCACAGGGAAATATCTGCTTCTAAATCCAAAACGCAGCTATCTAACAGAACGGTTGTCAATGTGTGCACTCAACGTCCAGAGTTAAACCCGTGTGTGGATTCAGCAGTCTGCAAACACTTTCTCTGCAGAGTCCCAAAACAGGCGTTTTCAGCCCATTACCGGCATATGGAAGAAACAGCAGTAAGCACAGGTAAATATCTGCTTCTAAATCCAAAACGCAGCTATCTAACAGAACGGTTGTCAATGTGTGCACTCAACTTCCAGAGTTAAACCCGTGTGTGGATTCAGCAGTCTGCAAACACTTTCTCTGCAGAGTCCCAAAACAGGCATTTTCAGCCCATTACCGGCATATGGAAGA
Organism: Aotus nancymaae; assembly: GCF_030222135.1. Taxonomy (NCBI): domain Eukaryota; kingdom Metazoa; phylum Chordata; class Mammalia; order Primates; family Aotidae; genus Aotus; species Aotus nancymaae. Next base: position 83,270 of record NW_026988877.1, read on the forward strand.
AACAGCAGTAAGCACAGGGAAATATCTGCTTCTAAATCCAAAACGCAGCTCTCTAACAGAACGGTTGTCAATGTGTGCACTCAACTTCCAGAGTTAAACCCGTGTGTGGATTCAGCAGTCTGCAAACACTTTCTCTGCAGAGTCCCAAAACAGGCGTTTTCAGCCCATTACCGGCATATGGAAGAAACAGCAGTAAGCACAGGGAAATATCTGCTTCTAAATCCAAAACGCAGCTATCTAACAGAACGGTTGTCAATGTGTGCACTCAACTTCCAGAGTTAAACCCGTGTGTGGATTCGGCAGTCTGCAAACACTTTCTCTGCAGAGTCCCAAAACAGGCGTTTTCAGCCCATTACCGGCCTATGGAAGAAACAGCAGTAAGCACAGGGAAATATCTGCTTCTAAATCCAAAACGCAGCTATCTAACAGAACGGTTGTCAATGTGTGCACTCAACTTCCAGAGTTAAACCCGTGTGTGGATTCAGCAGTCTGCAAACACTTTCTCTGCAGAGTCCCAAAACAGGCGTTTTCAGCCCATTACCGGCATATGGAAGAAACAGCAGTAAGCACAGGGAAATATCTGCTTCTAAATCCAAAACGCAGCTATCTAACAGAACGGCTGTCAATGTGTGCACTCAACTTCCAGAGTTAAACCAGTGTGTGGATTCAGCAGTCTGCAAACACTTTCTCTGCAGAGTCCCAAAACAGGCGTTTTCAGCCCATTACCGGCATATGGAAGAAACAGCAGTAAGCACAGGGAAATATCTGCTTCTAAATCCAAAACGCAGCTATCTAACAGAACGGTTGTCAATGTGTGCACTCAACTTCCAGAGTTAAACCCGTGTGTGGATTCAGCAGTCTGCAAACACTTTCTCTGCAGAGTCCCAAAACAGGCGTTTTCAGCCCATTACCGGCATATGGAAGAAACAGCAGTAAGCACAGGGAAATATCTGCTTCTAAATCCAAAACGCAGCTATCTAACAGAACGGTTGTCAATGTGTGCACTCAACTTCCAGAGTTAAACCCGTGTGTGGATTCAGCAGTCTGCAAACACTTTCTCTGCAGAGTCCCAAAACAGGCGTTTTCAGCCCATTACCGGCATATGGAAGAAACAGCAGTAAGCACAGGGAAATATCTGCTTCTAAATCCAAAACGCAGCTATCTAACAGAACGTTTGTCAATGTGTGCACTCAACTTCCAGAGTTAAACCCGTGTGTGGATTCAGCAGTCTGCAAACACTTTCTCTGCAGAGTCCCAAAACAGGCGTTTTCAGCCCATTACCGGCATATGGAAGAAACAGCAGTAAGCACAGGGAAATATCTGCTTCTAAATCCAAAACGCAGCTATCTAACAGAACGGTTGTCAATGTGTGCACTCAACTTCCAGAGTTAAACCCGTGTGTGGATTCAGCAGTCTGCAAACACTTTCTCTGCAGAGTCCCAAAACAGGCGTTTTCAGCCCATTACCGGCATATGGAAGAAACAGCAGTAAGCACAGGGAAATATCTGCTTCTAAATCCAAAACGCAGCTATCTAACAGAACGGTTGTCAATGTGTGCACTCAACTTCCAGAGTTAAACCCGTGTGTGGATTCAGCAGTCTGCAAACACTTTCTCTGCAGAGTCCCAAAACAGGCGTTTTCAGCCCATTACCGGCATATGGAAGAAACAGCAGTAAGCACAGGGAAATATCTGCTTCTAAATCCAAAACGCAGCTATCTAACAGAACGGTTGTCAATGTGTGCACTCAACTTCCAGAGTTAAACCCGTGTGTGGATTCAGCAGTCTGCAAACACTTTCTCTGCAGAGTCCCAAAACAGGCGTTTTCAGCCCATTACCGGCATATGGAAGAAACAGCAGTAAGCACAGGGAAATATCTGCTTCTAAATCCAAAACGCAGCTATCTAACAGAACGGTTGTCAATGTGTGCACTCAACTTCCAGAGATAAACCCGTGTGTGGATTCGGCAGTCTGCAAACACTTTCTCTGCAGAGTCCCAAAACAGGCGTTTTCAGCCCATTACCGGCATATGGAAGAAACAGCAGTAAGCACAGGGAAATATCTGCTTCTAAATCCAAAACGCAGCTATCTAACAGAACGGTTGTCAATGTGTGCACTCAACTTCCACAGTTAAACCCGTGTGTGGATTCAGCAGTCTGCAAACACTTTCTCTGCAGAGTCCCAAACCAGGCGTTTTCAGCCCATTACCTTCATATGGAAGAAACAGCAGTAAGCACAGGGAAATATCTGCTTCTAAATCAAAAACGCAGCTTTCTAACAGAACGGTTGTCAATGTGTGCACTCAACTTCCAGAGTTAAACCCGTGTGTGGATTCGGCAGTCTGCAAACACTTTCTCTGCAGAGTCCCAAACCAGGCGTTTTCAGCCCATTACCGGCATATGGAAGAAACAGCAGTCAGCACAGGTAAATATCTGCTTCTAAATCCAAAACGCAGCTATCTAACAGAACGGTAGTCAATGTGTGCACTCAACTTCCAGAGTTAAACCCGTGAGTGGATTCAGCAGTCTGCAAACATCTTCTCTGCAGAGTCCAAAAACAGGCGTTTTCAGCCCATTACCGGCATATGGAAGAAACAGCAGTAAGCACAGGGAAATATCTGCTTCTAAATCCAAAACGCAGCTATCTAACAGAACGGTTGTCAATGTGTGCACTCAATTTCCAGAGTTAAACCCGTGTGTGGATTCAGCAGTCTGCAAACACTTTCTCTGCAGAGTCCCAAACCAGGCGTTTTCAGCCCATTACCGGCATATGGAAGAAACAGCAGTAAGCACAGGGAAATATCTGCTTCTAAATCCAAAACGCAGCTATCTAACAGAACGGTTGTCAATGTGTGCACTCAACTTCCAGAGTTAAACCAGTGTGTGGATTCAGCAGTCTGCAAACATCTTCTCTGCAGAGTCCCAAAACAGGCGTTTTCAGCCCATTACCGGCATATGGAAGAAACAACAGTAAGCACAGGGAAATATCTGCTTCTAAATCCAAAACGCAGCTATCTAACAGAACGGTTGTCAATGGGTGCACTTAACATCCAGAGTTAAACCCGTGTGTGGATTCAGCAGTCTGCAAACACTTTCTCTGCAGAGTCCCAAAACAGGCGTTTTCAGCCCATTACCGGCATATGGAAGAAACAGCAGTAAGCACAGGGAAATATCTGCTTCTAAATCCAAAACGCAGCTATCTAACAGAACGGTTGTCAATGTGTGCACTCAACTTCCAGAGTTAACCCCGTGTGTGGATTCAGCAGTCTGCAAACACTTTCTCTGCAGAGTCCCAAAACAGGCGTTTTCAGCCCATTACCGGCATATGGAAGAAACAGCAGTAAGCACAGGGAAATGTCTGCTTCTAAATCCAAAACGCAGCTATCTAACAGAACGGTTGTCAATGTGTGCACTCAACTTCCAGAGTTAAACCCGTGTGTGGATTCAGCAGTCTGCAAACACTTTCTCTGCAGAGTCCCAAAACAGGCGTTTTCAGCCCATTACCGGCATATGGAAGAAACAGCAGTCAGCACAGGGAAATATCTGCTTCTAAATCCAAAACGCAGCTATCTAACAGAACGGTTGTCAATGTGTGCACTCAACTTCCAGAGTTAAACCCGTGTGTGGATTCAGCAGTCTGCAAACACTTTCTCTGCAGAGTCCCAAAACAGGCGTTTTCAGCCCATTACCGGCATATGGAAGAAACAGCAGTAAGCACAGGGAAATATCTGCTTCTAAATCCAAAACGCAGCTATCTAACAGAACGGTTGTCAATGTGTGCACTCAACGTCCAGAGTTAAACCCGTGTGTGGATTCAGCAGTCTGCAAACACTTTCTCTGCAGAGTCCCAAAACAGGCGTTTTCAGCCCATTACCGGCATATGGAAGAAACAGCAGTAAGCACAGGGAAATATCTGCTTCTAAATCCAAAACGCAGCTATCTAACAGAAGGGTTGTCAATGTGTGCACTCAACTTCCAGAGTTAAACCCGTGTGTGGATTCAGCAGTCTGCAAACACTTTCTCTGCAGAGTCCCAAAACAGGCGTTTTCAGCCCATTACCGGCATATGGAAGAAACAGCAGTAAGCACAGGGAAATATCTGCTTCTAAATCCAAAACGCAGCTATCTAACAGAACGGTTGTCAATGTGTGCACTCAACTTCCAGAGATAAACCCGTGTGTGGATTCGGCAGTCTGCAAACACTTTCTCTGCAGAGTCCCAAAACAGGCGTTTTCAGCCCATTACCGGCATATGGAAGAAACAGCAGTAAGCACAGGGAAATATCTGCTTCTAAATCCAAAACGCAGCTATCTAACAGAACGGTTGTCAATGTGTGCACTCAACTTCCACAGTTAAACCCGTGTGTGGATTCAGCAGTCTGCAAACACTTTCTCTGCAGAGTCCCAAACCAGGCGTTTTCAGCCCATTACCTTCATATGGAAGAAAAAGCAGTAAGCACAGGGAAATATCTGCTTCTAAATCAAAAACGCAGCTTTCTAACAGAACGGTTGTCAATGTGTGCACTCAACTTCCAGAGTTAAACCCGTGTGTGGATTCGGCAGTCTGCAAACACTTTCTCTGCAGAGTCCCAAACCAGGCGTTTTCAGCCCATTACCGGCATATGGAAGAAACAGCAGTCAGCACAGGTAAATATCTGCTTCTAAATCCAAAACGCAGCTATCTAACAGAACGGTAGTCAATGTGTGCACTCAACTTCCAGAGTTAAACCCGTGAGTGGATTCAGCAGTCTGCAAACATCTTCTCTGCAGAGTCCAAAAACAGGCGTTTTCAGCCCATTACCGGCATATGGAAGAAACAGCAGTAAGCACAGGGAAATATCTGCTTCTAAATCCAAAACGCAGCTATCTAACAGAACGGTTGTCAATGTGTGCACTCAATTTCCAGAGTTAAACCCGTGTGTGGATTCAGCAGTCTGCAAACACTTTCTCTGCAGAGTCCCAAACCAGGCGTTTTCAGCCCATTACCGGCATATGGAAGAAACAGCAGTAAGCACAGGGAAATATCTGCTTCTAAATCCAAAACGCAGCTATCTAACAGAACGGTTGTCAATGTGTGCACTCAACTTCCAGAGTTAAACCAGTGTGTGGATTCAGCAGTCTGCAAACATCTTCTCTGCAGAGTCCCAAAACAGGCGTTTTCAGCCCATTACCGGCATATGGAAGAAACAACAGTAAGCACAGGGAAATATCTGCTTCTAAATCCAAAACGCAGCTATCTAACAGAACGGTTGTCAATGGGTGCACTTAACATCCAGAGTTAAACCCGTGTGTGGATTCAGCAGTCTGCAAACACTTTCTCTGCAGAGTCCCAAAACAGGCGTTTTCAGCCCATTACCGGCATATGGAAGAAACAGCAGTAAGCACAGGGAAATATCTGCTTCTAAATCCAAAACGCAGCTATCTAACAGAACGGTTGTCAATGTGTGCACTCAACTTCCAGAGTTAACCCCGTGTGTGGATTCAGCAGTCTGCAAACACTTTCTCTGCAGAGTCCCAAAACAGGCGTTTTCAGCCCATTACCGGCATATGGAAGAAACAGCAGTAAGCACAGGGAAATATCTGCTTCTAAATCCAAAACGCAGCTATCTAACAGAACGGTTGTCAATGTGTGCACTCAACTTCCAGAGTTAAACCCGTGTGTGGATTCAGCAGTCTGCAAACACTTTCTCTGCAGAGTCCCAAAACAGGCGTTTTCAGCCCATTACCGGCATATGGAAGAAACAGCAGTCAGCACAGGGAAATATCTGCTTCTAAATCCAAAACGCAGCTATCTAACAGAACGGTTGTCAATGTGTGCACTCAACTTCCAGAGTTAAACCCGTGTGTGGATTCAGCAGTCTGCAAACACTTTCTCTGCAGAGTCCCAAAACAGGCGTTTTCAGCCCATTACCGGCATATGGAAGAAACAGCAGTAAGCACAGGGAAATATCTGCTTCTAAATCCAAAACGCAGCTATCTAACAGAACGGTTGTCAATGTGTGCACTCAACGTCCAGAGTTAAACCCGTGTGTGGATTCAGCAGTCTGCAAACACTTTCTCTGCAGAGTCCCAAAACAGGCGTTTTCAGCCCATTACCGGCATATGGAAGAAACAGCAGTAAGCACAGGGAAATATCTGCTTCTAAATCCAAAACGCAGCTATCTAACAGAACGGTTGTCAATGTGTGCACTCAACTTCCAGAGTTAAACCCGTGTGTGGATTCAGCAGTCTGCAAACACTTTCTCTGCAGAGTCCCAAAACAGGCGTTTTCAGCCCATTACCGGCATATGGAAGAAACAGCAGTAAGCACAGGGAAATATCTGCTTCTAAATCCAAAACGCAGCTCTCTAACAGAACGGTTGTCAATGTGTGCACTCAACTTCCAGAGTTAAACCCGTGTGTGGATTCAGCAGTCTGCAAACACTTTCTCTGCAGAGTCCCAAAACAGGCGTTTTCAGCCCATTACCGGCATATGGAAGAAACAGCAGTAAGCACAGGGAAATATCTGCTTCTAAATCCAAAACGCAGCTATCTAACAGAACGGTTGTCAATGTGTGCACTCAACTTCCAGAGTTAAACCCGGGTGTGGATTCAGCAGTCTGCAAACACTTTCTCTGCAGAGTCCCAAAACAGGCGTTTTCAGCCCATTACCGGCATATGGAAGAAACAGCAGTAAGCACAGGGAAATATCTGCTTCTAAATCCAAAACGCAGCTATCTAACAGAACGGTTGTCAATGTGTGCACTCAACTTCCAGAGTTAAACCCGTGTGTGGATTCAGCAGTCTGCAAACACTTTCTCTGCAGAGTCCCAAAACAGGCGTTTTCAGCCCATTACCGGCATATGGAAGAAACAGCAGTCAGCACAGGGAAATATCTGCTTCTAAATCCAAAACGCAGCTATCTAACAGAACGGTTGTCAATGTGTGCACTCAACTTCCAGAGTTAAACCCGTGTGTGGATTCAGCAGTCTGCAAACACTTTCTCTGCAGAGTCCCAAAACAGGCGTTTTCAGCCCATTACCGGCATATGGAAGAAACAGCAGTAAGCACAGGGAAATATCTGCTTCTAAATCCAAAACGCAGCTATCTAACAGAACGGTTGTCAATGTGTGCACTCAACTTCCAGAGTTAAACCCGTGAGTGGATTCAGCAGTCTGCAAACATCTTCTCTGCAGAGTCCCAAAACAGGCGTTTTCAGGCCATTACCGGCATATGGAAGAAACAGCAGTAAGCACAGGGAAATATCTGCTTCTAAATCCAAAACGCAGCTATCTAACAGAACGGTTGTCAATGTGTGCACTCAACTTCCAGAGTTAAACCCGTGTGTGGATTCAGCAGTCTGCAAACACTTTCTCTGCAGAGTCCCAAAACAGGCGTTTTCAGCCCATTACCGGCATATGGAAGAAACAGCAGTAAGCACAGGGAAATATCTGCTTCTAAATCCAAAACGCAGCTATCTAACAGAACGGTTGTCAATATGTGCACTCAACTTCCAGAGTTAAACCCGTGTGTGGATTCAGCAGTCTGCAAACACTTTCTCTGCAGAGTCCCAAAACAGGCGTTTTCAGCCCATTACCGGCATATGGAAGAAACAGCAGTAAGCACAGGGAAATATCTGCTTCTAAATCCAAAACGCAGCTATCTAACAGAACGGTTGTCAATGTGTGCACTCAACTTCCAGAGTTAAACCCGTGTGTGGATTCAGCAGTCTGCAAACACTTTCTCTGCAGAGTCCCAAAACAGGCGTTTTCAGCCCATTACCGGCATATGGAAGAAACAGCAGTAAGCACAGGGAAATATCTGCTTCTAAATCCAAAGCGCAGCTATCTAACAGAACGGTTGTCAATGTGTGCACTCAACTTCCAGAGTTAAACCCGTGTGTGGATTCAGCAGTCTGCAAACACTTTCTCTGCATAGTCCCAAAACAGGCGTTTTCAGCCCATTACCGGCATATGGAAGAAACAGCAGTAAGCACAGGGAAATATCTGCTTCTAAACCCAAAACGCAGCTATCTAACAGAACGGTTGTCAATGTGTGCACTCAACTTCCAGAGTTAAAACCCGTGAGTGATTCAGCAGTCTGCAAACATCTTCTCTGCAGAGTCCCAAAACAGGCGTTTTCAGGCCATTACCCGGCATATGGAAGAAACAGCAGTAAGCACAGGGAAATATCTGCTTCTAAATCCAAAACGCAGCTATCTAACAGAACGGTTGTCAATGTGTGCACTCAATTTCCAGAGTTAAACCCGTGTGTGGATTCAGCAGTCTGCAAACACTTTCTCTGCAGAGTCCCAAACCAGGCGTTTTCAGCCCATTACCCGGCATATGGAAGAAACAGCAGTAAGCACAGGGAAATATCTGCTTCTAAATCCAAAACGCAGCTATCTAACAGAACGGTTGTCAATGTGTGCACTCAACTTCCAGAGTTAAACCAGTGTGTGGATTCAGCAGTCTGCAAACATCTTCTCTGCAGAGTCCCAAAACAGGCGTTTTCCAGCCCATTACCGGCATATGGAAGAAACAACAGTAAGCACAGGGAAATATCTGCTTCTAAATCCAAAACGCAGCTATCTAACAGAACGGTTGTCAATGGGTGCACTTAACATCCAGAGTTAAAACCCGTGTGTGGATTCAGCAGTCTGCAAACACTTTCTCTGCAGAGTCCCAAAACAGGCGTTTTCAGCCCATTACCGGCATATGGAAGAAACAGCAGTAAGCACAGGGAAATATCTGCTTCTAAATCCAAAACGCAGCTATCTAACAGAACGGTTGTCAATGTGTGCACTCAACTTCCAGAGTTAACCCCGTGTGTGGATTCAGCAGTCTGCAAACACTTTCTCTGCAGAGTCCCAAAACAGGCGGTTTTCAGCCCCATTACCGGCATATGGAAGAAACAGCAGTAAGCACAGGGAAATATCTGCTTCTAAATCCAAAACGCAGCTATCTAACAGAACGGTTGTCAATGTGTGCACTCAACTTCCAGAGTTAAACCCGTGTGTGGATTCAGCAGTCTGCAAACACTTTCTCTGCAGAGTCCCAAAACAGGCGTTTTCAGCCCATTACCGGCATATGGAAGAAACAGCAGTCAGCACAGGGAAATATCTGCTTCTAAATCCAAAACGCAGCTATCTAACAGAACGGTTGTCAATGTGTGCACTCAACTTCCAGAGTTAAACCCGTGTGTGGATTCAGCAGTCTGCAAACACTTTCTCTGCAGAGTCCCCAAAACAGGCGTTTTCAGCCCATTACCGGCATATGGAAGAAACAGCAGTAAGCACAGGGAAATATCTGCTTCTAAATCCAAAACGCAGCTATCTAACAGAACGGTTGTCAATGTGTGCACTCAACGTCCAGAGTTAAACCCGTGTGTGGATTCAGCAGTCTGCAAACACTTTCTCTGCAGAGTCCCAAAACAGGCGTTTTCAGCCCATTACCGGCATATGGAAGAAACAGCAGTAAGCACAGGGAAATATCTGCTTCTAAATCCAAAACGCAGCTATCTAACAGAACGGTTGTCAATGTGTGCACTCAACTTCCAGAGTTAAACCCGTGTGTGGATTCAGCAGTCTGCAAACACTTTCCTCTGCAGAGTCCCAAAACAGGCGTTTTCAGCCCATTACCGGCATATGGAAGAAACAGCAGTAAGCACAGGGAAATATCTGCTTCTAAATCCAAAACGCAGCTCTCTAACAGAACGGTTGTCAATGTGTGCACTCAACTTCCAGAGTTAAACCCGTGTGTGGATTCAGCAGTCTGCAAACACTTTCTCTGCAGAGTCCCCAAAAACAGGCGTTTTCAGCCCATTACCGGCATATGGAAGAAACAGCAGTAAGCACAGGGAAATATCTGCTTCTAAATCCAAAACGCAGCTATCTAACAGAACGGTTGTCAATGTGTGCACTCAACTTCCAGAGTTAAACCCGTGTGTGGATTCAGCAGTCTGCAAACACTTTCTCTGCAGAGTCCCAAAACAGGCGTTTTCAGCCCATTACCCGGCATATGGAAGAAACAGCAGTAAGCACAGGGAAATATCTGCTTCTAAATCCAAAACGCAGCTATCTAACAGAACGGTTGTCAATGTGTGCACTCAACTTCCAGAGTTAAACCCGTGTGTGGATTCAGCAGTCTGCAAACACTTTCTCTGCAGAGTCCCAAAACAGGCGTTTTCAGCCCATTACCGGCATATGGAAGAAACAGCAGTCAGCACAGGGAAATATCTGCTTCTAAATCCAAAACGCAGCTATCTAACAGAACGGTTGTCAATGTGTGCACTCAACTTCCAGAGTTAAACCCGTGTGTGGATTCAGCAGTCTGCAAACACTTTCTCTGCAGAGTCCCAAAAACAGGCGTTTTCAGCCCATTACCCCGGCATATGGAAGAAACAGCAGTAAGCACAGGGAAATATCTGCTTCTAAATCCAAAACGCAGCTATCTAACAGAACGGTTGTCAATGTGTGCACTCAACTTCCAGAGTTAAACCCGTGAGTGGATTCAGCAGTCCTGCAAACATCTTCTCTGCAGAGTCCCAAAACAGGCGTTTTCAGGCCATTACCGGCATATGGAAGAAACAGCAGTAAGCACAGGGAAATATCTGCTTCTAAATCCAAAACGCAGCTATCTAACAGAACGGTTGTCAATGTGTGCACTCAACTTCCAGAGTTAAACCCGTGTGTGGATTCAGCAGTCTGCAAACACTTTCTCTGCAGAGTCCCAAAACAGGCGTTTTCAGCCCATTACCGGCATATGGAAGAAACAGCAGTAAGCACAGGGAAATATCTGCTTCTAAATCCAAAACGCAGCTATCTAACAGAACGGTTTGTCAATATGTGCACCTCAACTTCCAGAGTTAAACCCGTGTGTGGATTCAGCAGTCTGCAAACACTTTCTCTGCAGAGTCCCAAAACAGGCGTTTTCAGCCCATTACCGGCATATGGAAGAAACAGCAGTAAGCACAGGGAAATATCTGCTTCTAAATCCAAAACGCAGCTATCTAACAGAACGGTTGTCAATGTGTGCACTCAACTTCCAGAGTTAAACCCGTGTGTGGATTCAGCAGTCTGCAAACACTTTCTCTGCAGAGTCCCAAAACAGGCGTTTTCAGCCCATTACCGGCATATGGAAGAAACAGCAGTAAGCACAGGGAAATATCTGCTTCTAAATCCAAAGCGCAGCTATCTAACAGAACGGTTGTCAATGTGTGCACTCAACTTCCAGAGTTAAACCCGTGTGTGGATTCAGCAGTCTGCAAACACTTTCTCTGCAGAGTCCCAAAACAGGCGTTTTCAGCCCATTACCGGCATATGGAAGAAACAGCAGTAAGCACAGGGAAATATCTGCTTCTAAACCCAAAACGCAGCTATCTAACAGAACGGTTGTCAATGTGTGCACTCAACTACCAGAGTTAAAACCCGTGAGTGGATTCAGCAGTCTGCAAACATCTTCTCTGCAGAGTCCCAAAACAGGCGTTTTCAGGCCATTACCGGCATATGGAAGAAACAGCAGTAAGCACAGGGAAATATCTGCTTCTAAATCCAAAACGCAGCTATCTAACAGAACGGTTGTCAATGTGTGCACTCAATTTCCAGAGTTAAAACCCGTGTGTGGATTCAGCAGTCTGCAAACACTTTCTCTGCAGAGTCCCAAACCAGGCGTTTTCAGCCCATTACCGGCATATGGAAGAAACAGCAGTAAGCACAGGTAAATATCTGCTTCTAAATCCAAAACGCAGCTATCTAACAGAACGGTTGTCAATGTGTGCACTCAACTTCCAGAGTTAAACCAGTGTGTGGATTCAGCAGTCTGCAAACACTTTCTCTGCAGAGTCCCAAAACAGGCGTTTTCAGCCCATTACCGGCATATGGAAGAAACAGCAGTAAGCACAGGGAAATATCTGCTTCTAAATCCAAAACGCAGCTATCTAACAGAACGGTTGTCAATGTGTGCACTCAACTTCCAGAGTTAAACCCGTGTGTGGATTCAGCAGTCTGCAAACACTTTCTCTGCAGAGTCCCAAAACAGGCGTTTTCAGCCCATTACCAGCATATGAAGAAACAGCAGTAAGCACAGGGAAATATCTGCTTCTAAATCCAAAACGCAGCTATCTAACAGAACGGTTGTCAATATGTGCACTCAACTTCCAGAGTTAAACCCGTGTGTGGATTCAGCAGTCTGCAAACACTTTCTCTGCAGAGTCCCAAAACAGGCGTTTTCAGCCCATTACCCGGCATATGGAAGAAACAGCAGTAAGCACAGGGAAATATCTGCTTCTAAATCCAAAACGCAGCTATCTAACAGAACGGTTGTCCATGTGTGCACTCAACTTCCAGAGTTAAACCCGTGTGTGGATTCGGCAGTCTGCAAACACTTTCTCTGCAGAGTCCCAAAACAGGGGTTTTCAGCCCCATTACCGGCATATGGAAGAAACAGCAGTAAGCACAGGGAAATATCTGCTTCTAAATTCAAAACGCAGCTAACTAACAGAACGGTTGTCAATGTGTGCACTCAACTTCCAGAGTTAAACCCGTGTGTGGATTCAGCAGTCTGCAAACACTTTCTCTGCAGAGTCCCAAAACAGGCGTTTTCAGCCCATTACCAGCATATGGAAGAAACAGCAGTAAGCACAGGGAAATATCTGCTTCTAAATTCAAAACGCAGCTATCTAACAGAACGGTTGTCAATGTGTGCACTCAACTTCCAGAGTTAAACCCGTGTGTGGATTCAGCAGTCTGCAAACACTTTCTCTGCAGAGTCCCAAAACAGGCGTTTTCAGCCCATTACCGGCATATGGAAGAAACAGCAGTCAGCACAGGGAAATATCTGCTTCTAAATCCAAAACGCAGCTATCTAACAGAACGGTTGTCAATGTGTGCACTCAACTTCCAGAGTTAAACCCGTGTGTGGATTCAGCAGTCTGCAAACACTTTCTCTGCAGAGTCCCCAAAACAGGCGTTTTCAGCCCGTTACCGGCATATGGAAGAAACAGCAGTAAGCACAGGGAAATATCTGCTTCTAAATCAAAAACGCAGCTATCTAACAGAACCGTTGTCAATGTGTGCACTCAACTTCCAGAGTTAAACCCGTGTGTGGATTCAGCAGTCTGCAAACACTTTCTCTGCAGAGTCCCAAAACAGGCGTTTTCAGCCCATTACCCGGCATATGGAAGAAACAGCACTAAGCACAGGGAAATATGTGCTTCTAAATCCAAAACGCAGCTATCTAACAGAACGGTTGTCAATGTGTGCACTCAACTTCCAGAGTTTAACCCGTGTGTGGATTCAGCAGTCTGCAAACACTTTCTCTGCAGAGTCCCAAAACAGGCGTTTTCAGCCCATTACCGGCATATGGAAGAAACAGCAGTAAGCACAGGGAAATATGTGCTTCTAAATCCAAAACGCAGCTATCTAACAGAATGGTTGTCAATGTGTGCACTCAACTTCCAGAGTTAAACCCGTGTGTGGATTCAGCAGTCTGCAAACACTTTCTCTGCAGAGTCCCAAAACAGGCGTTTTCAGCCCTTTACCGGCATATGGAAGAAACAGCAGTAAACACAGGGAAATATCTGCTTCTAAATCCAAAACGCAGCTATCTAACAGAACGGTTGTCAATGTGTGCACTCAACTTCCAGAGTTAAACCCGTGTGTGGATTCAGCAGTCTGCAAACACTTTCTCTGCAGAGTCCCAAAACAGGCGTTTTCAGCCCATTACCGGCATATGGAAGAAACAGCAGTAAGCACAGGGAAATATCTGCTTCTAAATCCAAAACGCAGCTATCTAACAGAACGGTTGTCAATGTGTGCACTCAACTTCCAGAGTTAAAAACCCGTGTGTGGATTCAGCAGTCTGCAAACACTTTCTCTGCAGAGTCCCAAAACAGGCGTTTTCAGCCCATTACCGGCATATGGAAGAAACAGCAGTAAGCACAGGGAAATATCTGCTTCTAAATCCAAACGCAGCTATCTAACAGAACGGTTGTCAATGTGTGCACTCAACTTCCAGAGTTAAACCGGTGTGTGGATTCAGCAGTCTGCAAACACTTTCTCTGCAGAGTCCGAAAACAGGCGTTTTCAGCCCATTACCGGCATATGGAAGAAACAGCAGTCAGCACAGGGAAATATCTGCTTCTAAATCCAAAACGCAGCTATCTAACAGAACGGTTGTCAATGTGTGCACTCAACTTCCACAGTTAAACCCGTGTGTGGATTCAGCAGTCTGCAAACATCTTCTCTGCAGAGTCCCAAAACAGAGCGTTTTCAGCCCATTACCAGCATATGGAAGAAACAGCAGTAAGCACAGGGAAATATCTGCTTCTAAATCCAAAACGCAGCTATCTAACAGAACGGTTGTCAATGTGTGCACTCAACTTCCAGAGTTAAACCCGTGTGTGGATTCAGCAGTCTGCAAACACTTTCTCTGCAGAGTCCCAAAACAGGCGTTTTCTGCCCATTACCGGCATATGGAAGAAACAGCAGTAAGCACAGGGAAATATCTGCTTCTAAATCCAAAACGCAGCTATCTAACAGAACGGTTGTCAATGTGTGCACTCAACTTCCAGAGTTAAACCCGTGTGTGGATTCAGCAGTCTGCAAACATCTTCTCTGCAGAGTCCGAAAACAGCCGTTTCAGCCCATTACCGGCATATGGAAGAAACAGCAGTAAGCACAGGGAAATATCTGCTTCTAAATCCAAAACGCAGCTATCTAACAGAACGGTTGTCAATGTGTGCACTCAACTTCCAGAGTTAAACCCGTGTGTGGATTCAGCAGTCTGCAAACACTTTCTCTGCAGAGTCCCAAAACAGGCGTTTTCAGCCCATTACCTTCATATGGAAGAAACAGCAGTAAGCACAGGGAAATATCTGCTTCTAAATCCAAAACGCAGCTTTCTAACAGAACGGTTGTCAATGTGTGCACTCAACTTCCAGAGTTAAACCAGTGTGTGGATTCAGCAGTCTGCAAACACTTTCTCTGCAGAGTCCCAAAACAGGCGTTTTCAGCCCATTACCGGCATATGGAAGAAACAGCAGTAAGCACAGGGAAATATCTGCTTCTAAATCCAAAACGCAGCTATCTAACAGAACGGTTGTCAATGTGTGCACTCAACTTCCAGAGTTAAACCCGTGTGTGGATTCAGCAGTCTGCAAACACTTTCTCTGCAGAGTCCCAAAACTGGCGTTTTCAGCCCATTACCAGCATATGGAAGAAACAGCAGTAAGCACAGGGAAATATCTGCTTCTAAATCCAAAACGCAGCTATCTAACAGAACGGTTGTCAATGTGTGCACTCAACTTCCAGAGTTAAACCCGTGTGTGGATTCAGCAGTCTGCAAACACTTTCTCTGCAGAGTCCCAAAACAGGCGTTTTCAGCCCATTACCGGCATATGGAAGAAACAGCAGTAAGCACAGGGAAATATCTGCTTCTAAATCCAAAACGCAGCTATCTAACAGAACGGTTGTCAATGTGTGCACTCAACTTCCAGAGTTAAACCCGTGTGTGGATTCAGCAGTCTGCAAACACTTTCTCTGCAGAGTCCCAAAACAGGCGTTTTCAGCCCATTACCGGCATATGGAAGAAACAGCAGTAAGCACAGGGAAATATCTGCTTCTAAATCCAAAACGCAGCTATCTAACAGAACGGTTGTCAATGTGTGCACTCAACTTCCAGAGTTAAACCCGTGTGTGGATTCAGCAGTCTGCAAACACTTTCTCTGCAGAGTCCCAAAACAGGCGTTTTCAGCCCATTACCGGCATATGGAAGAAACAGCAGTAAGCACAGGGAAATATCTGCTTCTAAATCCAAAACGCAGCTATCTAACAGAACGGTTGTCAATGTGTGCACTCAACTTCCAGAGTTAAACCCGTGAGTGGATTCAGCAGTCTGCAAACATCTTCTCTGCAGAGTCCCAAAACAGGCGTTTTCAGGCCATTACCCGGCATATGGAAGAAACAGCAGTAAGCACAGGGAAATATCTGCTTCTAAATCCAAAACGCAGCTATCTAACAGAACGGTTGTCAATGTGTGCACTCAATTTCCAGAGTTAAACCCGTGTGTGGATTCAGCAGTCTGCAAACACTTTCTCTGCAGAGTCCCAAACCAGGCGTTTTCAGCCCATTACCCGGCATATGGAAGAAACAGCAGTAAGCACAGGTAAATATCTGCTTCTAAATCCAAAACGCAGCTATCTAACAGAACGGTTGTCAATGTGTGCACTCAACTTCCAGAGTTAAACCAGTGTGTGGATTCAGCAGTCTGCAAACACTTTCTCTGCAGAGTCCCAAAACAGTCGTTTTCAGCCCATTACCGGCATATGGAAGAAACAGCAGTAAGCACAGGGAAATATCTGCTTCTAAATCCAAAACGCAGCTATCTAACAGAACGGTTGTCAATGTGTGCACTCAACTTCCAGAGTTAAACCCGTGTGTGGATTCAGCAGTCTGCAAACACTTTCTCTGCAGAGTCCCAAAACAGGCGTTTTCAGCCCATTACCGGCATATGGAAGAAACAGCAGTAAGCACAGGGAAATATCTGCTTCTAAATCCAAAACGCAGCTATCTAACAGAACGGTTGTCAATGTGTGCACTCAACTTCCAGAGTTAAACCCGTGTGTGGATTCAGCAGTCTGCAAACACTTTCTCTGCAGAGTCCCAAAACAGGCGTTTTCAGCCCATTACCGGCATATGGAAGAAACAGCAGTAAGCACAGGGAAATATCTGCTTCTAAATCCAAAACGCAGCTATCTAACAGAACGGTTGTCAATGTGTGCACTCAACGTCCAGATTTAAAACCGTGAGTGGATTCAGCAGTCTGTAAACATCTTCTCTGCAGAGTCCCAAAACAGGCGTTTTCAGCCCATTACCGGCATATGGAAGAAACAGCAGTAAGCACAGGTAAATATCTGCTTCTAAATCCAAAACGCAGCTATCTAACAGAACGGTTGTCAATGTGTGCACTCAACTTCCAGAGTTAAACCCGTGTGTGGATTCAGCAGTCTGCAAACACTTTCTCTGCAGAGTCCCAAAACAGGCGTTTTCTGCCCATTACCGGCATATGGAAGAAACAGCAGTAAGCACAGGGAAATATCTGCTTCTAAATCCAAAACGCAGCTATCTAACAGAACGGTTGTCAATGTGTGCACTCAACTTCCAGAGTTAAACCCGTGTGTGGATTCAGCAGTCTGCAAACATCTTCTCTGCAGAGTCCGAAAACAGCCGTTTTCAGCCCATTACCGGCATATGGAAGAAACAGCAGTAAGCACAGGGAAATATCTGCTTCTAAATCCAAAACGCAGCTATCTAACAGAACGGTTGTCAATGTGTGCACTCAACTTCCAGAGTTAAACCCGTGTGTGGATTCAGCAGTCTGCAAACACTTTCTCTGCAGAGTCCCAAAACA
Source organism: Aotus nancymaae (assembly GCF_030222135.1). Taxonomy (NCBI): domain Eukaryota; kingdom Metazoa; phylum Chordata; class Mammalia; order Primates; family Aotidae; genus Aotus; species Aotus nancymaae. The sequence goes on from NW_026988877.1 coordinate 100,652, forward strand.
GGCGTTTTCAGCCCATTACCTTCATATGGAAGAAACAGCAGTAAGCACAGGGAAATATCTGCTTCTAAATCCAAAACGCAGCTTTCTAACAGAACGGTTGTCAATGTGTGCACTCAACTTCCAGAGTTAAACCAGTGTGTGGATTCAGCAGTCTGCAAACACTTTCTCTGCAGAGTCCCAAAACAGGCGTTTTCAGCCCATTACCCGGCATATGGAAGAAACAGCAGTAAG